>NW_008596787.1:0-35246 GCF_000691845.1 Merops nubicus | reverse complement strand
TCAGCAGGACAGAATGGAAAGTGTTGTAGGTGCTCAGCAGTGTTTTCTTCGGGACCTGCAGTTGGACCAATTGCTACTGCATGTGACAGTAAAACTCAAAGAGCCAGGATATGGGCTCAAGCACTGTCTCACCACCGGCCTACTTAATCATTGTTAATTACATTTCCTGACACAGTTTGGTCTAAATACCAGTCTCCCAGACCGTTCCCAGGCATAGTTCAGGGATAGCACAAGCCACAGATTGTTCACAGTTGTTGCTATAGAAGAATGAAACCCTCACAGAGGTAAAAGACTAGTTAGCTACATGGTCTCAAACTGTGCCCATGCATGGCATGTGCCATGCCATGTGCCATGCCATGCCACATGCCCAGGACCAGAGAATGGGCCTTGGTTCACATTATTTACTAGTATAGACATTGCCTACAGCTATAACTGTACTGTTAAATGAAAAAAGGCCAGGGAATGACTCAAGCACCAAACTGCTGATTGTTCATGGAGATTAAGAGTTAGCTCACTCGCAGCCTCAGTTTTGGACCACTACACCTAGGAAAAATCTACTTCAGAGGGGATTTTGGTATTGTGAATGCGAGCTGTTTGGTGTCACTTGACTTAGGGGACAAATCAGAAGGCTCTTAGCAGTATAAAGACAGTGTGATAGAGTGAGAGACAGAAATCAAATACTTCTAGAAACAAATCCACTGTAGAGAAAAAGAAAGATGAGTAAAATTGAAGTTGGCAAGACTGTTAAAATGTACAAAATTGTAAAAAAAAATTGTAGTTTTACAGAGCTCATTTCATGCTTTTGTTTTCACTGACAAGCTGGATTAACAAGGAAAAGGCTTATGAAATAAAGGAGTGAAAAAAAAGGCAATCCTAAGTGTACATTTTAACTGACAAAACCCAGGCAGGTCATTTTTGCTAGAAAAAAAGGCAGAATCAAGACACATATCAATAGGTGATGAAGTGATGGCAGTGACGAAGTATCCTTTCAGCTGCCCTTGACACCAAAGCACAAGTGACACATTGCTGTCTCTGGTTTTATAAACTGCAACCTTAAAATATAGCTAAGGATATCAACACCTGCTTAGCTGATCTTGTATTAAATCCAGGTAGAAGCTGTCAGAACTTCATTTCAGTGTAGGCAGGCCTATGCAGGAACTGAGGAGTGGCCTGTGCAAGCTTTTATGGCATACAAAATCAGTGTGGAAAACTTTCAGCCCACACTCCTCTTTTTGCCCACTGATATGAAGTATGTTTGGCAGATCAAAGCCAATATCAGAAAATGAATACTGATGGTTTTTTTTCTAGTAGATCAGATCTCACAGATCTGACTAAAAAATATATAGTGTGTTCCTGAAAGCACAGATACAGAAAAAAAAATGCCAGGGGGCACAGAGGAAATGATACATGTCAATACAAATAACTATCACTCTGGGTGAAATTCCAGTCCATGAACTTCATTAACTTGGTGGTAGCTTGCCAGATTGTAAAACCCACCAACAGAAAATGTAAAAAAAACCTTAAAACAGAGGATTCAGACACTCTCCACTGAGCTTCTCCTCAGTTTTCACTATTCTTTTAAACCACAATTAACCTACATAACTTCATCCTCACCCTGAGCAGTTCTTGTGCGGTCTCAGCTTATACCATAGGAATAATAGAACAAATGAACAATCTTCTGCAGATTTCAGCAATTTTCCACAAAAACTAATGCTATATTTAAGACAGCTAGTAGCCAAGATCACTCAATCTCAATCAAAGAGTACAGAAAAACATCTTTCAGTTACCCCTTGTGAACCAACGCTAGAGATCATTCATATATAGATCTAGAGTAAATCTACACCTTACTTCCAGCCACCAGGTCCTGGCTTCTGAAACTGTCAGAAGGAAATGAGAGACATCAAGAGAGACAACACAACATAAGCTGCAAGAAATATGAAGTTTGGGAAACCAGGTCATCTACTGAAAACAAAAAGGACCTTGTGTTTCATCACGTTTATTACCCTACTGTTGCAGATAGCCATACCGTAGGATCTACCTCATAAACTTATGAAGCTGCATTTAAAGAAGGGTTGGCTTTTTTGTTTAGCATTCTAATCTGTTTTGTAGCCTCAGTATTCCAGCAGTTAAAAAACTTTCTTCTCATTTGCACATATTCCTGGCTATTTTACATCCACCTTGGTTTTGTGCCAACACTGTCCCTTTTTTGCTCGGCACTAAGACCTTAAGATATTTACAGGCAGTAAATCAAATCCTCATCTCAGTCTTCATTTCAGTAAGTTAAATACCATTCCTATTCACTTTCTTCTCAGAAGATAGATTCTGCATTTCCACAGCCACCCTCTCTTTCCCTCTTCCTTCTTTTTCAGCTTAACACATCTTTAAAAATATGCATGTTCAAAATGATAAATAGGGTGGAGGAAGCCTCATCGAAGCCTTGTCTGAGCCTCTTTACCTCTGATATATTTTATGTGTCATATGCCTTTCTCAATACTGCATCACATTGCTGTGATTAATTAGCAGATCCTGCCTTCTTTCTCAGGAAGACATCTTGCATACGATAACTGGAATTCTTAGAATCCTCTTCCTCCAAGTTTTTCAGCTCTGCCTGTACCATTTAACTGTGTTGCCAATGCCTCCTCATTTTGTATCATGCACGTTTTATCATCAGAGAGTAGCAATTAAAGTATTAAATCAGATCAGACTCAAATGTGATCTTTGTTACACTACTTGAAGAACCTTTCTGAAATTAGTTTTTTTCCTCTCCAACTCTACGTTTTTAAATTCTTTTTTTACTGGTCACGTCCCAAATTCTTACTCTTAAGCCCTATTCTCTACATAGTTCAACCATATTCTCACTAACTCTTTCCACCTACTTCACTGCTGTTCTCATTGTGTTAAAGCTTTCTTGTTTCTTGCTGTGCACTTTTCTGCATTCTTGTATTCCTTTATCCATAGACACGTATTGAATTGAGGCAATTCTATCCCAGCCTTTTCTCATAATTTCTCAATATCTAGTTATGGATTCAGACTTTTCACTCCAAGATATTAATATTGAACTTAAGACTGTGAAACAATATATTTAATATCCTTATTACTGAACAGTACAAGACATGGAGGAGCTTGTCCACAGCTTGATGATGTTAATTGAAAGATTCCTTCCTGAGCGGTCATTTGGATCAGTTACACATTACTAAAAGCAAACTGTTCCAGAAACTGTACACGGGAGTTCTCAGTAGCTCAGCCAAACCACAGAATAACCTATGACTCTGTGTTGTTTGGCTGGGGTAGAGATATACCATGCCTTTGTACTGACTCTATCAATATATGCAACAGAAAAAAAAAAAAAAGTTAAAAACACTCCATTACATCTGATGTATAAATATCATACTCAGACACTGCAGCACAACATAAAAAGGAATACACCAGTCTGACACTGAATCACAAAATTGCAGAATAACTGAGGTTGGAAGGGATATCTGGATGTCATCTGGTCTAAACCCCTTGCTCAAGCAGAGCCACCTACAGCCAGTTGCCCAGAACCATGTCCAGACAGCTTTTGAATATCTCCAAGGACCCAGACTCCACAATCATTACCTGTGCCAGTACTGGGTCACCCTCACAGTAAGGTGTCCTGTAGCATCCACCAGGATCTCAGTATTTTGTTGTGACATCACTTCAGGAACCCTCCTCTTCTTTTCTCCTCCCAGATTCTTTCAAAAAAAAAGGAGAATCACATCTTTCTAGGTGTTCTTTATTTACACAGCATGCCAATTCACAGTCCTAGAAACGATTGCTGATGAGTTTGGTTTGGAGGTTTTGTGCCTTTTTTTTTTTTCACTTTAGACATATTAGTCCGCTATATTGAATTAGCATTGAAGACCAAATTTCTTCATCGCTGAAGAGCTTTTAATGACTTAATGTTCTCATGTCATTCTTTATCATCTTATGTATGGCAACTCCAAACAATCAGCAAGTTGATATCTGTCATGAATTACCAGATTCAAACGTGCTAGTATATTCTACATCGCATCTGCGTTCTTCACAGCTAAAATAAGAGATGTGATGAACAAGGGTGGTCCTTCCAGCTCCCTGATGGCATTGTCACTCTCTAACCCTTCCCAGGACTGCTTTTCTGTGTTTGCGGTCTGTGAGATAATCTTACTGGCATCATGTAAACACTCTGAGCAAAAATAGCAGTCAGATACTTCTAATACGATTCTCTTATTTTCCTCTGAGAGACAAATTTTTTATTGAAAAGTTAATGTAACCAGAAATCTGAAAAGAAATTCTCACTAAAAAACGCCAGTTGGTGAAAGTGCTTGCAAACCACAACATTTTATTTTTCACTCAAGATTGCACTCTCCTTTGAACAGACAAGCTAAAAGAAGTTGGTCTTGGTTACTACTTCAGCATAAAGCCTCCAAAGATAACACAGAAATCACAGAACTTGCAATGACAGTCTTTTTCCTTGACCACTACTGTGGTGATGTTCCAACAGGAAAGCAATAGTAATCTCACAGGAAGCTGTCATTTTCTGAGCCAGGCACAGAACTGGAGACCCTGAAAAATCTGAAACATCTACAGTGTCACTCTATCCCATACTCCCCTGAAGAAACTAGAATGCCTTAGCTATGCTGTCTCTAAGCTACTTAGGATCATCTAAAGCTCTGTTGTTTTTTCTTTCTTTTGGAAGTTTCAGGAGTTGTTTTTTGGTTTTTTGGGGTTTTTTTTTTGGTTTGGTTTGGTTTGGTTTGGTTTGGTTTGGTTTGGTTTGGTCTGGTTTGGTTTTTTTAGGTTGGCTTTTTCACTCTTGCCAAACTTGGGCTGTGTTCTGTCTGTGTTTCTTCTGTGTACCAAATTAGTGAGCTATGCTACTTGAGAGAAGTAATCATCATGTTCCTTTGGGACTAGAGAAACAGCCATACTACATGTCAGTAATAAAAATAGCAGTAATCACTCTATTCTTCATCCAAGATACAGAAGTGTGGTATGAAAAAGGTATTTGAAATATTACATTATTAATACAGAATTGCAGAAAATTGAATAACACAATGCAACATAATAAAAAAGCTAAACAACCTCTAAAGAATACTTTTAATCATTTCTATATCCTGCACTTCATATGGGATTAGACTTATTTTCAAACGAGTAAAAATATCATTCTTTGGGTTCAATCATGCATGCCAAATTTCAGTCCAGAATGATTTTTTTTACAACTAAGTTATAAATCCCTGAAAAGGGGGGGTTATAATGGAAACAATGACTACAATATCATAAATAAAAGCCTTTCTCTGAAGGATTTCCAAGATTTCCAGTTCATAAAAAGTTTAATGTTTCAATTGAGACTTACATCAAACTTCAAATAATGTCATAATACAAATGATAGTAAGCAGTACAAATAGAGTAAGTTTACTTATGATGTATTGCTGGTAACTGTTCACGTCCCAGCTTGGTGAAAAACACCAAGCTAAAAGGCAGCATGATAGCCCATATCCTGTAAAACCACACGTTTATTTCCAAGTAGGCTTCACTGTAGCCAGAACACAATCAATGTCATACTATTTCCAGTAAAAAATATTTCTGTTGTAAAACAAATAGTATATTTTTCACATCACTGTTCTTCAGTGCAGGGATCACTTTACAGTTAATTTTTGTTTCTCCACAAGACAATGTTGTAAACATTTATCCTTGAATGCAAACCTTATATTTTTCTTTAGCCTTAACCCACTGAAACAGCTGTTTCATTTGCATTTTCCTATATTTCAAAGGCTATACTAACTGAACAAATATAGATACTGTATGGGAGAATTCATACACTTGTTTCTGTTCTGGAACTGCTGATTTCTCTGAGGTTAAGTAGGGTATATGACCAAATCATTAGTAACAGTTTTCTGAATTTTTTATTTTTTACTCAGTAGTGCAAGGGAGGCTTTAATCATTAACATGCATATGTCACTAGTTTTTATTGATTTTCAGTGGTGTGGGGGTTAAATTTTTAGGGTTTTTGGTGAGGTCTAAACTAATGGGCTTATATTCTTTTGGTACTATTCTATTAGCCTTCTGTGTCTTGGTAGTATTTATGTTTACTCTGCTACACCTCCCAGTTGGGAGGTTTATATAACAACCTACATTTGGTTAAAATAGAGCAACTAGAGAAAAATGAACATAAAGTATTTGCATAATTATTCACAGCTTTGGACTTGGAAACAAAAAATCTGAACTCTTCTGCTTTGGCAAGACAGTACTCAAACTTGTCTGTCTTAAGAATAAAACTGCTCTAAGATCTCAGTAGAGCAAAGGCAGATCACAGCCCAGTTCCCCATACTCCTTTTGCTCCTTCAAGTATTCACCAAAGAGAGATAGCCACTTAATTCTGAACACTATCCCTGATCACTGACAAGAGGGTAAACCAGGGCAACAAGACCCTGATCATAAGCACTTCAGCTAAATATCTAAGAAAGGTGGAGTGACCCTGGGTCCTGAACAAGAGCTCACTGAACTCCTGGACAATTAGAGAGGCACTAGCTTCCGAGGAGTGTCCCAACATTAAGCAAGTATTTCAACCCAGTGGTTTGTACAAACCCTGCTGGAATGCCATGCTGCCCACCACCTTCTCATCACTCTATCTTTCTCTATTTCTAATTCAAGCCCTCACAGACATTCATCCTGTCGTGGCTGATTGCCACTGTGAGAACAACAACAATCCTTATGCTGAAAGATATTTCAAAACAGCATATTTGGAAACAAAATCAAGTGATCTGAACAGAAATGCAGTGTACTTGCAGTCAGCTACAATTTCCTTTTTCCCATATTTTTTTCCTCCTTTTAGCATTTTAAAATTAAATGTAACTATTCTTCCCTTTAAATATACAATGACACTTTATTGCTAGTCATTGCCTTTTCACAGTATCTTCAAGTACTTTGCAAAATCAATGTTTCCTAACACTTTTAAGATACTCAGGTAAGGTTTTTCAGAGCTCCAGCAGGTGATCTTTCACGTTCACAGTTCGAGGAGTTACTTCCCTGTGTTTTCAACTTGGCCATCTGTCCTAGGTCATCGCCAATATTGCAGAACAGGACCTGTGTACACAGGAAGTATCTGTCTCAACTGCCACATTTTACAGCTCATTTTATCAATGACCATTTACCTTCATTGCAATTTAATCTAATATTCTATACTGCAAACCACAGTGACTTGACACATGGCTTGTATCCTATCCTTTCGTGCCTGTTATTGGGGAATTAATCCTTTGAAAAGAGATAGCAAAGGCATCTCAGTGCTGAAATGCTTTAAACTACCACAACTAAATCTGCCAGTACTTATCTCTCAGGGCCCATGTTGAGTTTAATGGGGTTTGGTTTAGCCCTTAAATAAAGAAACTATAATACAGGGAATTTAATTGATCTGTCTGAAGTCATACGGTGGCTGAGTGACAGAACTGGTCTAAAACAAAGGAGGAAGAATGGCCAGAACAAGAAAATGCAAAGGTAGTAAACAAGCAACTGTTTACTTTGCAATTATATGAAGAGAACATTTGATAAGCTGTTTATATTTTTATTGACTTGGTTAAACACTTTTCCTTTTTTTTTTTTTTTTTTTTTTTAATACATACAGAGCTAAGTTTACCCTTTAATTAATAGCAACATTAACAGTGCTATCCATACATACATATAGAACCCTTTTTTTCCAAACACAGAGAAGTTAAACGTTAAAATAAGGAAAGGGTAAAAATCACAGCTGACTTTGGCCAAAGCTAAAACTCCTTAATTGAAAGCTGAATCACTGAAGCCTGCCTGCCCTTTCACAAAGATTTATCTTCTGCAACAACAGCAAAATTCTTACTTTGACCCCTACACCCCTCTTAAGTCATTTATAGAGCAAACATACCTCACTCTGTTTCTGCTAAAATTATTTGCATTCAAAATATTCTTATTTTATTCTAAATTAAGCCATACGCTGCTGAATGATTTAAAAAAAAAAAAAAAAGTCTTGCTCCATCATTTATATACACCAAAGCAAATGTTTATTCATATATATATATGACTACGAGGTTGCATTTTCTCTAGCAGATGTTTTCTTCCTCTGTGGTTCTGATGTTTTGCCTCTGAGAATAGAACTTATTAGCAACCCTAAAGTAAAAGAAGACAGGATATTTTTCAGCAAGGGGCTCCTCTTCGCCAAACATCCCAGAGTTTGTCTCCAAGGACTTTAAAAAAAAGGAAAGAATGAAGAACGGAAACCATAAAGCATGCATTACTGCTATCATCTAATTGCTGAATGAATAGCACAGTTGTTTAGTCTGATTGCACTAAACTAGTTATCCACTGCAAGCTTCATTGACAAAAAGGGAATCTACACAAATTATAGGGAAATTCAAGCACTAAAGGAATGTTTTGGTTCAGAGGTTTGCAATGACTATTGGCTTTGGTTCCTGGCACAGTTTGCCTTTGCCATATGAACTCTGCTGGGCTGGGTCAGCCCCAAGCTTTCCAAAAAGCCTGAGAAGAGGACAGACTTCCTTGTCATCTGTATCCCATAAATAAATTAAAGTGATGTTCTCCAGTTAGAGTTTGTTTCTTGGCAGGCTAATCTGCAATCAGAAAAAGAAAAGCCTTTCATTTGTGGACTCCAACTGAAGGAAGGAAGCTTTTGTATGAGGATTCACCAGAGACCAAAATATTAAAAGTGGAAGAGGAAAAACATATGTTGCAGTCCCCCGAAAAATAAATGGATTGAAAAAGTGCTTTAGATGCCCTCAATTGATGATGTTGAAAAACAAAGCATTGCTTTACGAGAAGCAGGCAAAGAAGTTTGATGACCATCCCGTTATTACAGCATAAGAACAGGCTTTTCAGGCACCTTTTTTTCCCTAATACTTACTCTCTACACAGAAATGGTAAAAAAAGAAACAACCCTAATACAACAGGTTCCACTGAGCTTGCATTCCCCCTCTTATGATATTGTAGAATGTACATGCATGTAGAATGACAGAGATATGGATCTCATTTCCTTGTTATTTGTATGGCATCACAACCAAGAAATATGTGCAGCAAGAATGAGCAGTGACACAAGCATATTAGGAGTAGCCTTCTGAATACTACTTCAGTCACAGAAAACATTGCAGCACAGCAGCCACACTTCTCATCTTGCAGCCTGCTGCAAAGCTCCATCAGAATCTCCTTTCATGTTACTACTTCCATTCAGGCTCTTGTCTCTCATGTCTTCAGACCTTTTCTTTCAAACTTTTTTTTCTTTACACCAGTGAGGTAAACTTTCAGTGGCTATTAATTCCCTAGTTAAATCTCTGTGAAAATCTGATTTTTACACGATCTGATTTTTTTTTTTTTTTTTCTGCACTGAATGATTAAAAACTAAAATTAAAACAGGAATATGCTCAGAGGTTGCAGTTAGAGACAACATAGTGCTAGTGGGAATTCTGTGAGTTTCTGACCTTTTTAGAAAGCATAACCACTCCATTCCCAGGTCATACTTCTCTATTCCAGGACCCTGGTGCCTGGAACAGCAGATCAAGGGACCTGCTCTCCATTGTCCAAAGTAGCAATACCTGTGTTACAGATGCTGCAGCATGGGAGGTGAGATAGGGACTTAGATGTCACTATCACACAAGTCACACAAAACAAATAACAGAAATGCTTAATGATTATTGAATTATAATGCCAAGAAAGTCTTTTGCTAGTATGAATTCCTCTGTCTGGAAAATGAGTTAAAGCTTTGCCAACAAAAGACCTGTTTAGCAGCAGCTCCAGCAGCCCTTTGCGAGCATAGCTATATCAGCCACACCAACAAGCCATCCTAAATATGTAGAAGCTTTGAGATCTGTTGGTCTGACATCTGTATCAACTGCTATAACATACCTCTAGGGGCAAGTATTAGTTGAATATAGCTTGCATCTAATTTGGAAATGTTTTATCATTTCAAATTTGTAGCCTCTTTAAACTACATTATAAAATGCATTACAGAAAACTGAGAATTAAATTAAAATCCTATAAAATTGAAGTTAATGGAAAATGCACTACTGACTTTACTCAGATCTCAGTGATACAAGAAATGTCTTATTTTCTTTACATACCCTATTGAAAAAAAAAAAAGTTACTAAGCATCTTTCTTCCAAAAAAAACCCAAAAATAATAATCAAAGCATAATGATTGTAACCAGCAACTGGCCCTATGAACACAATGAATATACGACTACAGCATTTTACTTTCCTATGTTCTTGTTTATTGGCCTTTGCAGGTGTATCCATGTCAGTTCTCTCTATCTCCTGTTGAGACAATTGTAATTTAAGTCTTTATATGTACCAGAATCTTTCTCTGTAGATTGTTTGTCTTTGAAATAACTCCTGTTCATTCCAATAAAGTTTCAAGAGGATAGAAAAGCATGCTGTGAAGCATTAGGTATTGAAACTGAAAGCAATTAGCTGTAGGTGCTGTCTTCCTGTATGTCTTAGAGAGCACCAAGCACATATTCTGCACTTAATGAGGAAGAAATAATAATTAATTTGAAGTTTTTGGCAAGATACAAACTAGGCAAAAGCTTAATGCATTTGAACCGCTGCTCCTCATTCTTGGAACCGGAAATTTGGTTTCTGTTTCTCATGTGGAGAGGATCTTAAACTCTGGCCAAGGCTATGGAGGCGCTAATACTTCTCAGGGAACTAAAAGTACTGTTAATGATGCCAGTGTTTTCAAGAGAAGGGTCTGATGCAGACATTCATGGCTAGGTTATATCTCCTGTGCTGCATGACACCATTTCCTCTCATGTCTATACTGACTGCAGTTGCCTGACTTCATCCCTCATCAATTTGAGGTTAGTGACTTCTTTAAGATGGCCTGGATCAAGATCCCAAAGGTTTGGGGATGAAAGAAAGCATTTTTTTAGGGTTTTCTCTGGCACTTGTCTGGGCTCTGAGGGCTGCTGTGTGCTATCTTCATGAGAGGATACTTCGGGTATGTCATCTCTCAGACTCAAAATCATTTGTGGTTTCAACTCTCCCCTGGACTCTGACAAAACCCTTTTGCTCCAAATCCTGTACCAAATACTGTACTGCAGGGTTTGACTGAAGGCTAATTTCATCTTCCCGTGGGAGAAAGCAAGAAAAACACGACATCCATGGTGGCAGCAGAATTACTACTGGCTTACCCCTAGCAACCTGCTTGCCTAAAGAAAAGTGAGGCAGAAAAATGTGTGTCTCTGGATGGAGCTGGAGGTGGGGTTGGAGGTGGGGATTCCAGCCCCTCCTTTTGCCTGCTGACAGCTCCCCGCGGCTGGCTCCATCTCCTGAGCCTCCCTCATCCTCAACCTCCTGCTGATGTGAATATGCCATGCATTTAAAAAAATAAATAAATACATATATATCCCATTAAGACCAGCAATTAAAGGCTACTTGGTCTGCATGGGGAACATCATTGCCTCAGCAATATGTTTTCTGTATCAGTCTGACTCAGCAATGACCCTCAGCTTCAAGTTTTTCCTCCATATGCTTGTATTCTCATTTTAATGTTGACTAAAATGCCTCTCAGAGTACCCCAAGTAGATCAGCATCACAACCACGACAGCAGAAAAAAAAACACCAATTCAGTCTCTATCAGGTTACTTCATGGGGGGAAAAAAAAAAAACACACACAAAAACAAACAAACAAACAAATAAAAACACAACCACCTTTTTTACATTGTGACCCAAGAAAACTCATCTTGATACAGTACCAGGAATATCACCCCTTGTAAATGATTTCGCACACCAACATCATTTTCAGCAATTCCATTTGCTGAAAGAAAATTCACCTGAAGAGACTCAGTTATTACTCTGTAGTATAGCATATTTCTCACCTTTCCTGGTCAAAAATGAACAATCACAGAGTATGTACAGCTCAGACTCATATACATTTTTCTCAGAACAAGATTTTTAATTGCTGTCTGAGCTACAGAAAAGAAATATCACTGACAATTTTGGTAGTTAGGCAAGTTCCAGCTAAAGGTCTGAACACTTGAATACACAATTAAAAGTCAATAAATTTAACTTGATTCTTTCCACGTCTTCAGACAGCTTTTGCTGTGGTTTTATTTCAGCGGAAAAAATAAAGGGAAAAAACTTATTAAGTTAAATATATCTTTGACCTAGCTGTATTCATTCATCTTAAGATACCTAAAATTTTTGTTCAGGCTTATGACAAAAGAAAAAAAAAAACAAACATCACTTGTAAACATCCAAAGAGATGGAACTTTCTTGTCTCAGAGGTTAGAGCCCTAATTTCCACACTCTGCATATGAGAAGCAATGTGACTTGGGCACATCAACTAATCTCTGGTGCCTCCATTTTCCACATGTTTAGTGTTATCCGCTTCTAGATTCCTGTGAGACTTACAAACAAGAGAAGATGTGGTATGGGTGTTAAATATTATTATTCTCATTTAAATGCAATTATGAAATGAAAAATTCATCTGTTCTTTTTTCTTGTTAGCACTTGCATTCCTACCTGAAAAAAAAAAAAATATCCAGGGGCACATTCATCTAAAATGCTACCTCACATTTTGCAAACGGAAATGACTCCACGCTGATAGGAAAGCAGATATTTCTCATGTCCCAAATGTGAAGAACTGAATTTATCTTACTGATTCTGCCCTCAGCTTTGAGCCTGGGTGTAACAAAGACAATATAAACTTAGCACACAGTTCAGTAATTAATTGTTTGGAAACAATTCATTGTAAATACTTTTGTATTTATAGCCGCTATGAAACAATGAAGATAACATCTGAGAAGGCTCCAAGTGAAGCAGGAAGACGCTGCAGAGGATGTGCCATTGTCATTATTAATAAAGCTTCTGTCTGACTGCAGCACACGGTACAGAGATTGCTATCAGCTGTGTCCCTGGAGGGAAGAGACAATGCAGAGCTGTAGCGAGAAGAAGAGTAACACACCCTTCTGCGATAGTGTACGTGAAAGATGAAGCGTCCGTCATGGTTTGCTCAGCTCCATTTGCACAAATGTTATGGCAAAAAATACCTTTGCTGCTCATTTACAAAAACCTTGCACAGCGCGTCTGTAATTCTGTACAGACTCCCTGCACAGCCCTTTTGGCTAGAATGTATTTACTTGGTGTCAGAAGAAATGCTTTTGCTCCTTGCATGATAAGACCACAGGCTTGCAATGTGACTTTGTTAATGAAGGTAGAAAAACTCTTTCACAGAGACACATGGGACAACAAATTTTGAGTAACCTGAGTAACTCCAGAAAGCAGCTACAACTATACTAACGAATGCTATTATAGAACAAAACAATAAATAAACCAAAAATAGCCAGCCTGACAAGTATCTCTTCCTGATTTTCCAAAAAGGGACGATTCAGTGAAACTAAACCAGATGACAAAACCAGTACGTTTCTGAGAACAAACTGTAATCCAGTCCCAATGTGCAGAAGCGGAAATTGCTATTGCTGTGAGTATACATTTTTTTAACCTCCATATAAACAACCTTTAGAGGGGGACAGGATGTGAGAACACCCATCCTCTGGTGATTACACTAAATCATCATGCTATTTTTTTTTCTCTAGATCAATAACTCTCAAATTCTGTAGACAAATAAATACAATAGGGAGACTAGGAACAATCCCTTAGGGGTGATAGTTTCTTAATCCAATACAATGCAGTGAAAACAAAACAACTCACTGTTTCTTCAGTACTTCTTCAAGGTCACTCATGCTCTGCCTGTAGTGTTAAAACAAGGAGACATCTCTGGCCTTTGTGGCACTGACTGGCTTGCACCTCCATTGCTTGGTTGTCATCCTTTCTATTCCACATATACCTTAAAGACAGTTAGTTGGCTTAGTCCTAAACAGAGACAGAGAATGAGTGCAGATAATCAATAGCTAATTTAGGATATGATTGTTAAGGACTAGCTTCTCTGAGTATTAAATAAGAATGATTACAAGTAAGTAGTAGCTAATCGTTTGTAGTATGTTTTGTTTATGAATACAAGTTCAATAAAGTCATGTTTCAAAGAGTAAAACTGGCCTAATTTATGATACAGTCTTCTAAACAATCCTATCTCAGTGACCTCCAATTTCCTGAAATATAAATATTTATATATAAATACGTGCATACATATACCAAGTTGTAACAAAAGATTCAGTGCTTTAACTTTCTCTCTGGCCATTCTTTGTTTAGCTGCATAGACATTAATTTATTCCTGTGAGAGTGCATGCAAAAGGTAAGGTATGATACAAAAGGTGACAATATCTAAATGGTAGAGAGCTCTGCAATGCCATCTTTAAAAAATGAGCACACAGAATTACATGGCATATAACTTATTCTACACATTGTAACGTGTTATACTGTACTTTTTTTTTTGCCATTTTTTTCCATTACAATGTTCCTTCTCTCCCTATTTGACATCCTTAACTTCTCAGAATTTATAGAAAACATACATATAAAGAGCTTAAAGGACATTCAAGCGAGAATTACCACACTGAAATACGCAAACAGTGTTACAGGGACTGCGTCTCACAGAACAGGATCTAGGAAAATCCTGTTATCTTGTCTTATTCTGCTGCTCTAGCCCTGGGTCTCCTTCCCCTTAAATTATTGTATATTATCACCAACTATCTTGCTTTCACTATACTTCCAAAGCCCTCATTACCTGTGGCTCTTCTACACTACTGTGCTCCTCCCTCCTCCTGTGGCCAAATCCTCTCCTTCTTCCTCTCCTGCATTTCATGTCTCCCCAGTTCTCTGCTCCCTACACACCTTCCCAGCCCAGCCAGTTCTTTAATCCTTTCTTTTCCCACTCTCAGCCTTTAATTGACCTTCCTACAGCAACCGCTGCCAGCCACCACTTCCCCTTTCCTCTCCTCCTCTGCCTCTTTTGCTGGTCAATCTGAGTGGGAGAGGAGTAGCAGGAGATGGGAGTTGGAGACAGCCAGTCTCCCAGACAGGTGGTTGTGCAGAGGCACAGGGTTGTGTGGTGCTTACAGTGGGGGCTGAAAATCTGCTGACCACATGAGAAGCTGGCAACACTCGAGGAAGGAGCTGATCCAGAAGGAAGACCAAATGTGGATGTCATCAGTACACACCATTTGGCAAATGCTGTTGTACATGATAAAAATTGAAAGGCAGGGGGAGAAAGTGCAGGCGTGAGTTCCTGTTAAGCTGTCTTGCAAAAAATATGTGTACATCTCTACCTGATCCTAAATGGCTACCTGATCTCAAATCACTACCTGTAGCACCTTTGGAGCTGCTTTGCACCCAGTTGTCCCACTCCAACAGAATCAAGACTCCTGGAATAAACATAGGTACGCTGTAATACATTAAGCCTAACTTTTTTTTTAAAACGTTTTAAAAAAATTTTGTGTACCTGTCACAGAAAATGACAACATGTCCTTTTTCTAACTGAAACGTAACATGCCTAAAAGGACTGAAAGTCTCTTCTGAGGTTTGTTATTATTCTTTTTGATGGGAGGTGGTTTAAAATTAAATAACATCCGACAAGCTGTCTTTGCTTTTGATTTATTCTTATTTGGCAAGGGGGTGGGGGGTGAAATCTGCATCAGTAGATTTTGTTCTGACAGTAAAAACTCTTTCCCCAAATGAGAAAGAAGGATGTTGGAAATTAAGATTAGTCCCACATGTGTGGACAGACCATACAGATATCAAGAATTACTCCATACACAAAAGTAACATATCAACGACCTAATTTGTTAGCTGGCATCCAGTCAAACCTCAGAGCCACCCAAGGTAGAAAAATATATAACCAGCTTGCTGATTCTTAGCCAGTCTCGCTTTGTTCTTTCATTCAAAGGAAAGGGCTTTCAAAAACACTTCATTCTTCTGCTACATGTATTCATATTCTCTTTTTATATTTATTTAATTGGATAACAAAGAATGTTATGCTCAGCCATAGAAAAACATGTGCACAGACAAGCTCAGCAGGAGTTTTCATGTTGTGCTGTCAACAGTGCACAATGGCCAGCCCTTTAAACAAAAAATGAACATTATGCAGAAAAAAGTTCAGACTTCCAGAGCAATTAATATCTAGTGATATCAACCAATCTGGAGGCTTTGCATAATATTATAAGGTTAACAGCTTGTAAAAACCCTGATTCTGGGATTGGAGGTACTTTGCATGCATGGGCACACATGCACACAAATGTGTGGAACACAAAATTTACAAAAAATATTCATCTCAGTGCTATGTTTTTGAGATCTTATACACTTAAAATACATACTGTTGATCACGTCACATCTCTCCACATATTTCTTTCTAGGTGCTTGTTTGACTCAGAAGATAAATTAAGTAAAATAAAGATACGACAAAATTTCTGAAGTATGAAATCCTGAATGATATGACTTGCTGTGTAACATCTTTTTCAAGCAAAGAGTTTATTTGTCAATATGCTCTAAATATTTTCTGACATTAAGAAATTCAAAACTAAAATACTGGATCATGTACACAAAAAGGAAGCTTGACTAAAGTAACTCTTTCTCATGCAAGAAGAGATTGGCCCTTCCACTTATACAGGAAATTGGAGATTTGTCATTGACTTCAAAGGAGCTTTAGTGGATCTAATTCTACATGATGTTACTGACGAGCATTTGCAGCACAAAGCTCATAATATTTACTGTTCAGCACATACATGTCAGTATGAATCACTTTTTTCTGCTATCACAGATATAAATTAATTTCTGATGAAGATCTATACACAAAAATGAAAAATAACTATGCATGTTAGATAATATAACAACTGAAAAGCTCAGCAGAAAATGAAAGGAATGAACAGTTCAAAGAAAGCAGCTAAGCCTCAAACTAAGCATGACTGCAAGAGACAGGTGAGGTCCTATGACCACAGGGTACCAAATATAAACAGACGTAGCTCAAAGACCAGCCTGAATGGCCTGAATATCCTTTCTGTAGTAGAATATTCCTTCTTCTCTGTAGGAAAATATGCCTAATTTCAGACACAAAAATCCCAAAATTCTAGAGAGGCATTTTCCCAAAACATTGCAAGGGTGGTAATGCCTGTGAACACTTTCCCCTGTATGTGTCAGTGCCACAACTGAGTGCACCAACAGGGAGTTGCTCAGGGTGAGTATTGCTACCTCATACATTCTTCCCTTCCCTAAAGAACTATGGAAATAATTTTCTCCATTACCTGGCCCCTACTCATCAAGACATGAATATTTATGTTTTCCACATCAATTTATAATTTCCCTGTGCCAATGCATAGCTGCCATTCCTTAATTAAAACCTCACTGATTGCAAGAGTTTACTAGGCCACCTTCCAGGCCTTCACAAAACACAATTACATCCATCATAACACAGGTTTTTCAACTTTCTTAGGAAAAAAAAAAAAAACAACAAAAAAAAATTATTTAAGTGCTTGAGATGTACGTTTTCCCTCTAAATCAATTTTACTTCATTAAAAACACAATAGGATACTGTTAAACTTTTAGGTCCTAAGCTGAAGACTTAAGTTATTGTATTTTAAGTTTCTAATGGAAATTAGTATTATGTAAGACACTGCTAGATAAAATACATTTTAATATTTTTATTCAGCACAAACTTGTACTGGCTAAGCCAAGACAGAAAAAAAAATCTGTTTCACCAGCATACAGACATGAAAAAAAATGCATAGAAGGAACTCAAATTTTGGTGTGTTTGTGAATCTAACTTTCAAACAAACAAAAAGGAAAATCAATACACAGGTGATAATTTTAAAAAAACACACACACACACACACACACAAAACCCACAAAGATATTCATTTGAATAAAACAGTAGATCACAAGTAATTGGAACTTTGGATGTGTTAGCTGGAGGAAATAAACTGTAGGGCAGATGGGGATTTGGACAGGCTGGGTTTTGAAGCTGACATTTGATGAAGTGAAGTCACTAAGAAACAGAATCACCATGAAAGATTTTGTAGACTTTACTAGAAAAGCATTACAAGACTGCAGGCCAACCCAAACCCAATGGCTGTGTCTATGCTGGTAAATAAAAAAAGGCCAGAGACTGAGACAAAATGTGACAGTGTTTTTGGAGGTGGTCACTGGAACAAATTATCCCCAGGACTGTGCCACATATTGACTCAGAAACAGTTGTTTGGAGAGATCCTCACAGAGCCTGGGACAGGGCCAGCAATTAAGCAGTGCCTACAATGAAGCATCCAAAACTGTACTCCTCTCTCTTGACTTCTTTTATTTAGTGCACAATGACAATTTGTGCCTTTGACCTAAATATTGCCAATGGTGGGAAGCGATTATAATATATTAGCACCAGGATAGATACAGTATAGCCAAATGAAGGATTTCTTTGAGATATGAGAGCCTAGAGGTCAAGGCTATGTTGCAGACAGCTTCAGCTGTCATTTATTTTGGCCACTGTGACACAGCGAATGATGTGGTATGGCTCCACACTTAAAGAAAAGCTTTCATGAAGCTTTCTAGCCAAGTCTGATGAGTATAAATTGCCCACTTTAACTGGACAAGCAAGCTCCATATTTGTCTATTTCAGCCTTGAAAATGTTCCCCCGACCAAATTAGCAAAGTATTTGAGGACATTTATAGAAGCACAATTAGATAGACACTCATTTCCTTCCTCTTCTCCTGCTTCTCTTTTGCCTACTACAGCAAAACCAAGAAAGAAATTTTACAATGATTTTGGACTGGCAGGAGACAGAAGCCAAGACATTTCCCTAATTATCTTCATATATAAGCCCTAAATCAAATCCTGCTGATTCCTGTTGATTTCAAGACCTTTTCACACCTAGGTCTTAATCTTGCATTGCTGGCATGGTGCCCTGGGGTGTGGATCCAGAACCCCATGGAAGCTGTTGGGCTTTTCTTAGACAGGATAGCTTTCATGAAGTGAAGATTTAAAGTGGAAGCTTTTCCATGTCTCTGAGGGCTCCATCTTGTGCAACACAAAGCCACTACTTTTGAAACAATGCCATAGGAATAGCATCTTGTGCCAGATACTACATTTATTCAGGGTTACTTGAGCAGAAGTAATGAGAAGCATTAAAGCAATGTTTACATAATGAAATGTAATATCAATCATGCTATGTACATTAGCGATAAGAGTAGGGAATGAATTGTTTTGGACAAAACTGAGCTTTCTTCTGGAGAATGGAAAATTACTAGCAGACTGCAAATTCATGCCACTATTTTTAATGTTGTTTTTCACCTAGCATTAATAAGTTTGATTGTAGCTCATTTTGATAAAATGACAAAATTATCTTCTGAAATATTTGCATTTGCAAATGTAACTGTTTGTTACTCAGCCGCCTCATCTTAGTGGTCTGTAAAAGTTACACGGTCATTTATTAAGATGAGTGAAAAATATAAGGGAATAAAAATGCGAGTTATCCACTGAGCAGAGAATCAACAAAAAATCAGCCATCCAAGGACAACAAAATTAAATAGCACTTTTAGAAAACTGTTTTCTGATTGACAGTCTATACAGAGAAACAGGCTGAATACTTTTGCTTCCTTAGGGAACCTGCTCTGCAAGAAAATGGGCTCAGATCTCCCTTGAACAAAGTGCACTTAATCCACATCGAGATTTCTGATGAGGAATTCCTGTCTGAAGGGAGACACATCAAATGAGCTGGAGGCCAAAAAGCAGAGTTCAGAGCCAATGTGATCTATCTGCACTTTCTATGGATGGCCCCGTATCCCACCTATGTAATGAGCTACACCAGGGGCCCCAAACCTGCTTCCTATAAAACTTTCACTGAAGCTAATCAGCCTTGAACCAGAGATAATTTCCTTATTTCCACCATCCTCTGTTATCACTGACCGCAGCTTGGCCCTGTGGAGAACAAAAGCTAGGTAGTTTACACAGAGGTGTAAGAAGGAAGACAGTCAATGTAGAGAGGGCTGACCACTCCCAGAGCAAGGCAGGCAACAGCTTGTCCTCCTCCCCTGCTCAGCTCCAGGAGGACAAAGCAGCTAAGTCTCAGGGCACTGATAAAGAGAAGGCACCTGCTGGCTCTGAAATAGTAAAGACTGCTTTTTTTCCTGCTTAAGCATCTTACTTTTCCTTTTACTGGCCCAAGGAAACCTGTTGGTTCTTCCCAGGTGCAGAGGGGGACACTGCTCATTGCAAAGCGATTGGGACAGATAACCTTCAAAGGAGCCTTCCAAACCAAACCATTCTACGATTCTGTAACTCTATGACATTGCACCAGGTGATCTGTCCTGAAACCAGATGTCTGTACTTCTTCCACAAGACTGTATTCCCTGTTCAGTAAAATTATTTAAAAGCAAAGTATTACAATAAATGTCGTATAGATTACACATACTTAGCTAAGCATGTTTCTCTTTTTCTTTATTTTGATTACCCATGGGTATAATATATATATTATACCCATTTTCCAGCATTTGGCAGCAAAATCTGCCCAGTCTAAGGGGAAATCTGTGACCAGCCTTACTGCAGACTGAAGCAGGAAGATGGGTCCTACAGTATGCTGTTTCCTCAGCAAAAATATTGACCTACTTTTCCTCCAGCTTTCCTGCTCTCATATTTTTGGTCATATGTGTTAGCTAGAATCACCTGAGGTAAACAGTAGGACACAGCAATGTGCTAAACTATGTAGCAGCTCTGAAAAAAAAAAAAAAAAAAAAAAGGGATGCAAAAGGCTGTGACACTGCAAAACAGCCTGAAGAACAGGAAGAAACAGCTGCTCAAAAATATGTCCATGACCTCTCCATAACAAACCCAGTGGGGATTAGATGTATTCTATGAATGATAAGGGAACGGCCAAAGGAAGTGCAGACTGGAGAGGCAGACTGAAACAGGGACTGGACAAAGACCAAGAGAAGAAATTAGAAAAAAAAAGGATGAGGCCACTGAGACCCCACATAGGCGAGGAGAAAAGTAAAGCTTTTTGTCAAGGCAGAATCCTAAAAAAGCCCACAGGAAAAGCAGATGTATGGAAAGGTGTTAACACCTGCAACAGGTGTGTTATTCTTTCAACATGAAAAGAAAATTGGTTCCAAGCACCTATGACCACAGCACAAGCACTGGAAGAGACCTGTCCCAAAGGCAGAAAGTATGAGCAGTCCCAGCCGATTACTTTGCGTACAAGGAAAGTAGTTCAAAATATTACAAAAGGGAAACACTACAGAGAGCCAGGACGAAAAAGACTGTCATAATAAAGGTGTTGCTAGATTTATTGAGTCATGCTCCAGAACTTCTAATCATCGTATTCCCTGTAGGAACAAATGACACCAATAAAGTACATTTATATAATATATAAGCAACTGTTTCTTCAGACAGCAAGAGAAAAAAAAAAAGAATTCATTTGAACTGTGAAGGTAAGTAACTTGCAGAAGGTTTTCCTGTGCCAAGCATGGGTGAAGAAAGCAAAATGCTGATACTGGAAGCCAACCAAGGGAAGATCTGATATGATAGGTTGGAGCATTTTGAATGCACAGATCACTGGAATGCCTCCTGCAGCCAGAGCCAACTGTTTGGATTACACCGTCTCCACTTATGCAGACAGATAGCCAGCCTCTTGGGCTCAGAACTGGCAGGGCCTGTTAGGCAGGCTGTAAACCTTCAGGAAAAGGAGGGAAAGGGAAAGCTTTAGCTTAATTTGAATAATCCAGTTTGTACTTCCAACATACAAATTAAGCGAGAAACTAAAATTGTTCTGAAGTGAAAGATGAAGGATAACAAGTATATAATGCCTGACGCAAATGTGTGGGGAAACAAGCAACAACTGGAAGGTGCTGTACTAAATAAAGGAGATTATGATCTGGAAAGACTAACTGAAACTTAGTGGGATAATTCCTGCGTGTTGAAAAGACAGGATGCAGTATGCACGGGAAAGGCAGAGTGAAGAAAATTGATAGGTGTAAAAAATGTTATATAATTCTTTCAAAGAACATATGCTATAATTTTGACAATGACAATAATAAAATGGTAAAGATCTTGGGTAAGCATAAAAGATTTTTTTTTTTTACATTAAAAAAAAAAAAAAACTATTGTAGTAATCCATGCATTTTCTTTAGGTCACCGTTCTGGAACAGATCCAGAAAAGGCATAAAACTCAGTGGATTTTAGTTGACCAAGTCTCTAGATAGTGCATACAGATGCAAAGATATCCATGTCATACAATGAACTCCAAAGAACAAAGATGATGAGTTGGGTCAAATTTTCACTTGTTGGGAAGTGGGCACAGAAAATATGAAAATAGGGCACTTGAATACACTACAACGAGAAAATAATCCACAGAGCAAAATCATGGAAGAGGATGAATTCCACTTTCAGAAAGTTTTTAGAGAACATAAAAATTTTAATAGGGGACAAGAATAATTGTTTAAAGTTTATCGTTATACATATCAGAGACTTTGAGGGGCAATGCAACACGATTAAAACTCATCTGTGGGAAAAAAAGCTAGGAAATAATAAGGTAAAGCAATGGTCAGAGTATCTTCACAAGGGCTATTCAGAGTTCAAAGTACATATACAGGAAGGAGTGGCAGGAAAAGAATCCAAGGAGTCTTAAGTCTGAATAGGCCAAAAAGGGAAAAGATGAATAACAGGATTTGTATAGCTACATGAGAGGGAAAAGAAGTTGAAAGATAAAAAGTACCAGTGTACCAATTCAATCAATTCCTTTCATTGTACCAATGAAAGAAAAAAGAAAGAAGTTGAAATTTAAGGTGGAACAATAAACCAAGATACCAACCTTAACCGTGTCTCTTACTTAATATTAAACTAAAAAGAATTATAAACAGTTAGAGCCTGTGCCTCCAAAATTGCCTTCAACTGTTGGGAACAAGTCCAGAAAAGGACAACTTTGAGACACATAACGTACTTTTGATGTGCTCAAGAATCGAGAGTAATGAAAAGAACTATCCTTGGCATAGGCTGTAGGAAATTTAGGGTGTGGTTCATGTGATCTGTCTTAGGCAGCGAAGACTCCAATACCTTTGAGCCAGTCCCTCTAGGTTTTTCATGATCAACAAAGAAAAACAGGAAATTAACCTGTGCTAGTTTTGGCTGGGCTAGAACTAATTTTCTTCACAGTAGCTTGTATGGGGCTGTGTTTTTGATTTGTGCTGAAAACACTGTTGATAACACTGGGATTTTTTCATTATTGCTGAGCAGTACTTACACAAAGTCAAAGCCTCTTCTGCCTCTCACACCACACTACCAGTCAGTAGGCTGAGGGTGCACAAAAAGCTGGGAGGAGACACAGCTGAGACAGCTGACCCCACCTGACCAAAAGGATATTCCACACCATATCACGTCATGCTCAGCATACAAACTGGGAGAAGAAGGAGGAAAGGAGTGATGGCATTTTTTTTCCCAAGTAACCACCACATGTGAAGAAGCCCTTCTGTCCTGGAGATAGCTGAACATCTGTCTGCCAATAAGAAATAATGGATTTCTTGTTTTGCTTTGCTTACGTGTGCAGCTTTTGTTTTACCTATTAAACTGTCTTTATCTCAACTCACAAGTTTTCTAACTTTTACTCTTCCTATGACCCCACTGCAGGGGGGGAGTGAATGAGCAGGTATTGTCAGTGTCTAATCTCTTCAATCAAAGAGGATGAAATGGAAAAATGTAATTCCAATTGCTTTTAGAAGTTTGAGATTATATGTTATGGAGATACGGGCTACCAAAAGAGTGCATTTGGAGAAGTATTTTATAGTAGGAAGAATTAAAAATTCTTTGGAGAGCTTTAACACCTTTAATGGCACCACGCTGGGACCACACAGGAGCCATCAACATGAATGAAAATGTAGTGCATATTCCCTGGAAGGCATAACTGCTACCAACATTCTGTCACCTCAGTGGGCCCTGTCATCTCCAAAACGGAGCACACATAATGCTTACTGGCTGGGCGCTGAATGCAGAAATGTGCAGGAGACCTGTGTCTCGGGTCAAGTGAGAGTGTACTGTAAGTGTGTGTGTGTCATACTTTTTTTCTGATGTCAAAAAAAAAATGCTTTATCTTCCTGATAATCATTCTCTTCTAATGCAAAGGACAGCATAACCTATCAGCAGATCTGGCAGGAAAACCTGGTGCCACCGAATTGTTTCCAAACCCAGTCTAAAATTACCAGTTTTAATGTAATGCATTTTGCTCAATTTGAAATGATCTTACTAAAATAGTATTGCTCAAAAAAAATCTAATGTTTGCAAAGGTACTTTTTAAGGGAAGGACTATTTTCTTATATGAATTACACTATAAACCATATAGTATACACCTTGCAAATAAGGTAACACCTGCATGATGAGCACTGTTCACTAGTAACCAATAATCTAGAATTAACTGTTCCACTATGGATGTAAAAAAGCGGTGAAAGTCCACCTCTATTTCCCTTTGTTGATTAAATACTACTGTGACAATTGTATATTACATTAGCAATGCAAGCCCATGGGAAACATACAGAAAAATTAAAATGAACTACTATTATGAGAATATATATATTTTTATATCAGTGCTTCCTAATACAAGTAGAACATTTACTTCACCTCTAACACACAGAATATGCCCTTTTATTCATTTGCATCTTTATTTTTGCAGTAATAACAACTATAAAAGACTACTTAAAGCAATCATTTTCTCAGTCCTACAGCTGTGAGGAGGAAAGATCACTTAAAATACTGGAAAGAAAAATTAATGAGAGGGTCTTCCCACTTATACATATGTACTGAGCTTCTGTACAGCCATGCAAGACCTTAACTTCTACAGCTATGACACCTACAGCCACCACTGATGTCAGCAAGAGATAGAGAAAGCATCAGGACAAGAATGTCTGAACTACAATACGTTTGTAAACAATTCATAATCAACAGTATGAAATAACACCTAGAAAATGTCAAGTAAGCAGAAAATCAATTAATATGATCTGTGCTGTGCACTAAATGAGGCAGAAGCCCACAAGAAAAAACAGTATATAATGATATGATTAAAAGTTGTAGCATAAAGGGAGTGTTAAGGCTGACAATAAAAGAAATCTTAACTTCTGCAGGCTTATTTTTTTTCCTTGTAGATTTCACCACTGGCGTGCTTTTGTTTGGTTTGGTTGGTTGGGTGGTTGGGGTTTGGCACTGTTTTGGGGTTTTTTTGGGGAGGCGGGGGGGGTGGAGGTTTGGATTTTTCTCTCTCTTCTTTTTTTTTTTTTTTCTTTTTTTTTTTTTAAACGTGGACTTTTGGACTAGGGTAACTGTTCCAGTTCTTGGAGGTCCACACCATATGACTTCACTGGCAGTGACCCTTCAGAACGATGTATTCTGCAGTGAAGTTATTCTTGGAGATGAGGCAACAGGATGTTCTCATGTAGACACTATGCAATTATACATTGTTATCTAGTGGCAGCTGATCCAGCAGCCAGCACACTGCAACACAAGTCAATATTGTTTCTCATACAGAGAGGATAAACCTCTCTACAGAACAGAGGTTAAATCTAGCAAAAGTATCCAAGGGAATAATCACTTTCTCTATTTGCAAGTGTAAAGAAGAGGTTTATGACCACAGTTGTGTTATTATTCCCTCTAATATTATCCTAGATCATATTAATTGCTCCAATATGCATCTCTTGTGTAGAACTAAGTTAGGTAAATACCTCTTGTATTTTCTGTCTTATACATACAGGATATTGCTCTCACAGGAGACAAATGTATTTATACAAAAGACTAGTTTATCACCAGAGTTCTTCCCAATCCAAGGCTATGAAGAAATCTAGACATGAGTTGAATTGCAATGGTTTTTGCTTGCTAATAAAGATCTCCATGGTGAAGCTATCATAGTGCTTAAATACATCTACCTCCAGATTAGTCATCATGGCTTCCTTTATATAGTGGATTCCTTCTATAGCTACTAGAGAGCCCTTGCATAATGTCTCTCATCTTAACCTGTCGCAGACATCTGAAACAGGGCTGGTGAATTGTACTCTAAAGATGCCTGTTTCTCTCCATTAACCATAGCCATAAGTTTCTGAAGATAAATTCCACCTTTTCTGTGTAGCTAAAGATAAGTTTAAGTGTCTGAGAGATGATTTATGCCACTGAAGTGGAGAAAAAAGGAAAAAAAAACCCTACAAATTCTTTGCACAATGCAGAATCTTGAACATTCATTTAACCCTTTAGCCTTTCTTGGATTCTTTCACCATCACTTACCTTAGTGCTTGCTTCTTATTCTTGAAAATGAGAATGTACTTGGTCAGGTGTCACAGTCCATCTGCTTTAGCACAGCCTTTTTTTTTTTTTTTTTTTTACCAGTGTAAGCATTTAAATTTCACTTTTGGACATAACACTATGTGAATCTAGTACTTGGATAAATGTTTGGGTATGGGCTCTCAGAGCTGTAGGTAGGGGGAAAGTTTCAGTAGGATTTGATTTATTCTTCATCCATTCTCTTCATGATAGCCCAGTTATTTTCTTCGGTGCATATTATGTGAGCTGTTCAAACTCCCAACACTGATCTAATTTTGTGCTGCACAATTTCTTGATTACTGTGGGCTGGGTTGTGTTACAGATGTTTTCTCAGGGCAAATCTTATTTGTATTTGTCCTGAGGACTAGAACTGGCCCATGGGCCACAATAACCCCTAGGCTACAGTTGGATGGCTTTGTTTTAAATTATCCATGAAGTAGGTGGTACTAATAAGCATATGAGAATAAGGATAAATTAAGTATCATAAAAAAATAATGTATTGTCCATAAAATCCATTTTTCACAACCCTCCGGGCTAGATGGATGCAAAGCATTTTATTTGAGGTTATACTTGAGCAGCTACTGCTAACTGCAGTATCACTCCAAAATTCAGCTACCAGCGGAGCAAGATTTACCTTCTGAGTGTGCACATATAAAGAGAATAACCTTTTTTTCCATTTACTTTTGTGAGATGTAATCCTATTGGACTTTGCAACCTGTGTATGGTCAGTTTTCTTCCAAAAGCTGGCACAAACCTTTGAGCCAGACTGACATTTGAACCAACACAATGTTACCTGTTGGTAGTTGTACTACTGATCAGGCTGTTAAATAAAAGTATAAGGAATAACAATCTCGCTAATTATGTTTGTGATTTGGTCAATGAAATGAAGTTACTGCACCACAGTCATCAATTATGAGAATTTCATTAATAGCTTTAGGAATGGTTGTAGTAAGACCAATTGAAAAAACACACTAGAGAAAGCACACTAAAAAACCAAGGAGCAAGCAATGTTTTCTAATGATTTTGTTTCAAATGAGCTGCTGTAAGGTTTATTCAAAACCAAGGAGCCTAGGGGGGAAGAAAAAAAAAAAAAGAGAAAGAATTGGAAACCACTTCTTGGTTGATAATGAAAGGCATTTGTTAAAGCTAGAGAGGAATGGGGAGGAGAGCTTTTCCCTATCAGAAAATCTTTTTTGTAACATTTCTGATCGAATTATTGTTAAGGAATTCTCTCAGGTCTAAACAAAAGCTACTTCCATTTATATAAGATAAATAAACATCATCTGCATCATCCCCAGAGAGGCCAAGAACCTCCCAGTTTGAACAGTACATGGGAAAGCAAAGTACAAATACCCACTTACCTCACTTAACTTGAACTGTTATCGTGAACTGTATCTATCATATCCAAACTCACTGCACCAGAAGCCAAACTGCAGTCTGCTCTGAGAGTGCGTAACAGGGTTTATCAACAGATCACTCCTACATAGTTTTTCCTTTTGCTTTCTGCATTCAGAACATGGCCCTCTAATGAAACTCCTTTAAAAATGTGTTTATTAAAGGAAATAATGTATTTTGGTCCTTTATCTGCCTTAGATCCAGAGAACCTTTTAGTCCACTCTGCTTCAGGATTCCCCATCAGCCTGCTTCCTCCAAACTAAACAGAAGCTCATACTATGAGGTTTTGCTTTAGGTTATACAATCTACCAGCTCCAAGCCAAGATGAGGCTGCACTTTCCTTCATTTTACTATTCTTTGTCTAACTGCTTAACTTCAAAACAGGTCTTCCACCCACGTCCTCTTCCCTCGGCTTCCTCTTCTTAACTGACATCCACTTCTCTCCAGTCTTCCTAGGTCCCAAGTCATCCCCTGAGCAGATGGCAATGGAGAAGCTGCCAGGGCAATGCTAGGGCTCACTCAACACTAGCTACCAGAACAGCATTGTAAAGAATCCCAGCAGTACATGGTTGCCTGTGAAAATATTTTGCTTGGTATAAATGATTACATATTCTTTTAAGTGTCATACTTGTATTAGATGCTGGGTCATTTGGTTTTATTTATTCAGCAATAATCTTTGGGGAGGGGGGTTATTTTTTGTGTGTATTGTGTATATAATTTTAAAACTCTTGTCCCACTGTGGAATAGGAAAAACATTTCCCATCCTGCTGCAGGTACTTGTCAGAAGCTAAGGAAACAAGCACAGAGACAGGAGAGAGGAGAGAGAGGAGAGAGAAGAGGGAGAGGAGGGAGAGGAGGGAGAGAGAGAGAGGAGAGAGAGAGAGAGAGAAAGAGAGGTTCTTGGAGAGTGCTGAAGTTTGTTAGGCCCTTCCAGATCTAGGGAGAGATAAGCCTCAGGGAAAAGCAAGATATGCATATATTTCTTTAATTGGTTTAAAATCTGTTTTCTTTGAAGTGTCTCTGTACTAAATAAAAATTCTGTTTTAAGAAGCTTGTTTGGTCATGGCATCAACCACTGTCATTGATTTTGGAGACAGGAGAATGCATGGCCTAGAAAGAAGTCAAACCTTCAAAATTAATTGTAGTATTCTGGGACTGTAGCCAAGGATCTTGTCTGAAGGTGAGAGTGTCCCCTGATTTGTCCAAGACTTATGTTGTCTGTATTGTATTTTGACCTTGGCCAGCCTTGGGGTTGGCTTCAGCTAGCCCGGTGTGCATAAAATGCACTTTCCACATCTGTGCTACAGTGAGGCCTCTGTGTTATACCAAAGCAGCCTCTACTGCAACTTTCTTCTTGAAGCACAGCTGTTAAAAATCAGATCCTGACCATCTGGCTCTCCTTCCAGGTATGTCCTTTGCAGGAAGAGAAGTGGATAAAGGGGGGCAGAAGATAGGAACAATCAACTGCAGCTGATGGATAACAAGTATCAGCTGATGGATAACAAGCATCTTCACCACTTCTCTCTGGCAAGGATGGTATGGAAGAGTCACTACAGAGCCGATGTCTGCACTGAGCATATGGCCACCTCTGCCACATCAGCTCCATTCCTCAGGGGGAGCTTTGCACTTCTTCCTCAAGAAACACCTGATCAGTGTGGGTTCAGTCATTCAGCTGACGGTTTTGCACTGTTTCTCAGCTAAAGCTAGGAGAAAAACACAGTGGAAGGAAGAAAAAACCTCAAAGTCTACAAGACTTTCTTGTTCACTTTCATCAATGCTTCCACTGCAAACAAAAGCATCCCCAGATAAAAGAAGTACTAAATAAAATAGTAGCATGTTGCCATTATTTTTTTCCTTCATCATCATCAAAAAGTACTGCATAACAAAATTAACTGGAAAATAAGTCTTCTTTTCAGTTTGACAGTTAAAAGTAGATAAATATAATTTCAGAAATGAGATATTTGAAAAGCCAGGATAGTTAAAAGAAATAAACTACATGGGATAAATTGCAGCTCATTAAACCAGTGCAAATGGCCATTTACTAAAGGAATATATTACCATGTATTACCACTTGTTAAAGAAGAAGCAAAGGAAAAATACTTAATACTCACTGAATCATATAAATAAACAAGTTAGCTATATTAATATTCTAAAAGCCAAAACACCTAGAATAAAGAGCAGAAGTCAAAGAATAACAACACTCAGCCTAGATTCAGTTCTCATGAAAAGGAAAAAAGAAAAGAAAAAAAAAATAATGTGCTATTTTAAGAATTATAACGTGCTATGAATGACATTCTAAATATGCCTTAAATATGCCTTTTCCCCTTTTGGCTGTAGGTTATGTTATGAGAAGCAGTGCATTCAGGTTAGATCTACGTCTAAATGCAGAATCACACAGCCTAGCTGTGCTTTCTGTTTCTCTCTCCACCTCCTTGTTTCTGAAAAACAGAAAGAGGAAAAAAAAATTAAGTGGCTTATTCTTTAGCTGTTACTGCAGGTAACAAAAGTAGTGCCATGAGATGTATGAATTTTCATTTGAGGCCGAACCGGTGTAAGCGGCTGGGTGTGCGAGCCCACCGCCGAGAGAAGTCCCGGGGGTTATCTGCTGCCCTGGCACCAGCAGAGGGAGCATAGAGCATTGATTTGTGTGGGCTTCAAACCTGTCCGGGGAGGTTAGTCCTTCCCTGCTCCAGTCCCACACCCCCCAATGAAAGGTTTTCAAAACTGTATGATCGCACCTTCAGTGCTAAAAGCACTTTTCTGTGCGTTATGAATACAGCCAGAAGATAATAGAGGTGTCAGATTGCTGTATGGCAAATAACTTCTTGCACCTGGAACACCAAGGCAGTCACAGGTAGGGATTTTCACCAAGATGAGAGGTAAGATATCCCAGGGCATGGTGGCTAGATTGCATCCCCAAATCACACCTTCAAATCAGCTCGCTTAGTGGCACAACACGTGCTCATGCACAGCAGGCACTGCACAAAAAGGAGATGCTGCCTTCCAAAAGGCATGTTTGTACACATACGTGTATCCAACACACCTGTGCCCAACTGACTACGAAAGGGGTGTGACCTGGGTGTTGTGAGAATTAATTAGCTAATGAGCCTTATCTTCCTGTCATTACTCAGGTAAAACCTCCATGTATCTGAAGCCAAATAACTGCAAAACTTTAGAGGATGAAATATATTTGTGCTACTTGCGTGGCTCACAACAGCCAGGACTGTTTGCCCTCAGACTCCAGACAGAGGAAAAATGTGTCTTAAGCTCTTCCATGCATTAGAAAATCCCTACAAAGGACTCCAGAAAACTTAAAGGCAGAGTCAATTAAAGCTTTTTCTTTTCCTCATGATTCTCATTATCGCATTCTCACAGAATTGGATATTTTACCATGTCTTCAAAGGGACTCTTGTTAAAGGAAACAGCAGCACTCAGAATCTCACAGGTTTTATTCCCAAGTAAAAAGCTCATTGCAAAATCTAGCAGACAGACGCATCCCTGGCTCCCTGACTCTCCCTAAAAGAGTCTGGAACCATAAAGCTTCTGGGATCAGATTTTCATAAGCTGAGGCCTAAGGTTGTAGAGGATATTCTCAAGCACAGTTACTGCAATTGCATATGTATAGCTGGCTTTTGTACATACAAATGGAGCCTGTATGCTAGTGCGCAGCTCAAAGGAATCTAAACAGCTATACAAAAATACACACAGGCCTCAGTTTTCATTTTATGATGTGAAGAAAGTGAAGAAGGGGGAAGACGGAGACGATGGGAAAAAGATGATGAAATTCAGACCTCATCAAAGTCAAGGGTAGTTTTCCTATAGACTTCAAAAGATTCAGAACTTCATCTGTTACATTTATGTGCTACTGAACTTGGAAATATTTTCAGAAATAAATTTCACCCTCAATTCATTTGGCAGCTCGACTTCTTCCTGGTTGTTTAGTAGAAGCACCGACAAGAATCTCTACCATGATCTAAATCAGTAGTCCCCAGTTTTTTTCTGTCTGGCTGGGCAACATAGCTCCTTCTAACAGCCAGCCAGAGCTTTATATCCCAGCCCTTACGACTCCCATAGCCCGAGGTAGAGTGTACATGGAGGTCCATTGGACTGGCATGCAAAGCAGCACAATGTTTCCCAGAAACCATGAATGTGCTAAGCAGTTCATTCCCAAGCTGCTCCTGCAGAAGAGGACTGCTGAGAGTAGGCTACATGATGGATAAATTGAGTTTGCAGGCTGTGTTTGACCTATTCCTTGAAGAATGGGTGTTTTTCCTCCAAGTTCTCACTGCTTACACAAGTCTGACTGATGACCATTAACTGTCCTTCAGCAGTCTCTTACATCTTTCTTTTGGAAGAAAGGATGGGGAGAAATGTGGGAAATGTTCCCTTCCTGTGGCCAAATTTAGCCTTGGTCTATGCAAGTACAACATTGCTGACACTGCTGGAGTCATGTATTGAGTAAAATCCTGGCCACACTAAACTTCATGGCAACATTCCCACTGACTTTAACAGTCTAGATTTCACAACAAATATTAAGGGAGCGTGACTGCAAGACTGAGGCAAAGGCAAAGTAAAAGCAAGAATCCTTTTACTGCTTTTAATGCTTTTATGGGACAAGACATGGTTCCACAGAGCTTTAAGGCAAGAAATAAAAATATAAGTAAATAAATCGAATGGGTCCTCCTTTTCAGTGAGTTACTAGTTCTTGGCCCTTTTTTCTCCCATCTTCTCATCCACAGACACCCATCCAGCTGCCCGTTCCTCACGCTCGACTGTCCGGTTAAGCTTCTCTGTCAGCCTCGCTGTCACTCATCTTTCAGCACATGATGTCAGCTCTCCTGCCATCTTGCTGTCACTCTTTTCAGACTGCAGGATTCACAGCCTTAGCTCGCAGCCCTGTTTGTGTATCAGAAGACAAATACTTGCCATATTTGGTTCTCATCCCCCATTAAAAATGAGCTTAGCTAAGAAGCAAAAAGAAGCACTGTCAGGAAAGTACTGACACTGCCTTTCTCTGACAATGATGTCCCAAAATATTGTCTTTTTCTTTTGCAAGCTGAGAAGAATTGAGAAGTGAAAGATCCAGTTCTGGTGGGGAATAAGCATACATATTCTGTAATGGCTTTTCAAGTGCTTTCCTACATGTAAGTCAGTGAAAAACAGAGGGGGTTTTGTCATAATTATTGTTTTGTTGTGGGTTATTTGGTTTTTTCCCACTGATCTAAGAGTGTCTAAGCAGTCATTTTGCACCACTAGGCAAAGGCAGTTGCAAACTTGTTAACCATGCATTTTTATACTACTTCCCAGCACAAAAGACACACCCTAAAGCACCCAAGTTGGCAGGTTCTAAAACGTTACTCAGTTTAACAGTAAACTATTGCTATGCACACCATGTAAGCAGACCTTCAATTAGCATTAGTTGGTATAATGTGACAAATGAGAATGTGTCATTCTTGATCACAGCAAAGAAGAGTAAGTAAAACACTTCCATACAGCAAAATCTTCCCATCATGGGTACCCAATGTATAAAACCTTTACAGGATGTGGATCGCCCCTGACTTCCATGTGGAGCTACATTCTCAGAGGATGCAAGCTAGCAACAGTAAATCACACCAGCTAAGTATCTTTTGCTCAATATAATAAGCCGTTTATTTATCCTGCTGCAAAAGTGTTCTAGGAAGTTGCCAAACAGGAAGGAGATCCTTGCCTGAAAGTAATTTGCAGTCTAAAGACTGGATCCTACTAAAGCATCTGGTCTGAGGTTTTGAACAGCTTTTACTCCCATAAGATTTCAAAAGGCATTCAGGAAGGCCATGTCTTACAGCATGTTGTAAGGTTTGGCTAAAATTGCCTGTAAACTAGTCTCAGGCACTTAGCAAGTCTGTGTTACCTTAGTCTTTAAAATATGGCAGAAATGTGCTGTGGATAGGCAAACTGGAACTAAATGCACAAGGAGATGAAATTATATTAACAGACACAGAAACATATAATATTGCAAATGAAAGATAGACAATAATACTCAAAAAAAAAAAAAAAAAAAAAGCAAATCTTCTTTCTTTGCCATGGCCTGACCATGTGCAAAGCTGCCAGAATGAATGGGTTAGTGCAATGGACTAAATCATGCTGCATCTACAGATCACAGACTTAAACCTGCAGCCACACGCCTCCTTTCTCACCAGTTTCTTTCACTTAACACACCCTGGCCACCTTCAAGTGAAATGTGATGTTCTTTGTGTCTCACTAGTAGGTGGCATGATAAAGAAATAACAACACATATTCTGTGTTATGTGAGTAAAGAAAATTTAATGCTGCCGGCGACTAGCTAGCTCTTTCTTTTTAAATGCAGTTTTCACAGAGCCCATACCTCCAGAAAAGTTTGGGTTTCTCCTTAATTCAGTCCCTGGTTTTATTGTCAGTTTTGGTGGGGGGTTTTTTGTTTGTTTGTTTTTAAGTTATGTTTCTGGTTGGAATACAACATTTCAGTCATAGTGCATGGACATTGCAGAATATTGCAAAGAATATTTGACCCCTGCCTTTTATTTCCTAAGCGTATCATCAGTGCCAAGCGCTGAATATATTAGCAGAGCTGGGCATTGCTAAATGACAACACTAAATCTAGCAGATCTGAAATTTAGTTAGCATACACTAACTATCTCATGTGATGGCAGGAAATGACAGCTCCAAGGCTGAAATCAGATCCAGGCAGGTGGGCTCCTAAAAGGGCTGGGTGCAAACACAAATGTTGGCCCGTGTGGATCCAGCTGCAGCAACAGAGGCTAAAGCTGCACAAGCCTTTGGAGAAAAACTTGTAATTGTGTTTAAAATGTAATGCATCCTACGTACCATTATGCACACACATCATATGTGATATGTCACCTGTGATGGAACATCAAGAGTGCCTGCTTCAGATAGATAAGGACAAAAGCTCTGCCTTTGTAAAACACTACGTGTGGCACAGATATCCAGACTTGCCTATGGCAAAACATTTCTGTAACTCTCAGGTGCAGGATTTTTGTTCCTAAAAACCAGATCGTCTAAATTCGAGACATCTTTTTGAACTCCAGGATATGGAGTTCCCATGAGAGAGAAGAACCAGGGTGAATGGCTTCTCCTTGCAAACTGCACAGATTGCTTCCCTCGCTGTATGGGAGACAAGGGACGAGTTATCCCAGCCCTTGGAGCAGATGCATAAACGAGTGCAACTGAGGAGATAAAAAGTCAAAGCCCAGAGACTGGCTAATAGAGAAAGAAGCGTTGTAAGCGCTAAATCACCCAAACCACTTTGCCAAACTTTGACATGCTTGATTTCCTGTGCTTAAATAATTTTTAGGCTTAAAAAAAAAAAAAAAAAGGAAAAAAAGAAAAAAAAAGGGATGGGGGGAAGTGAGGAAGAATAACCAGCTGTTCCTTGTATAGCGCAGGAAACATGTTTGATTTATTGCTTTAAGGTTATTTTTGAGGGGGCTGCCTGTGGCAGCCGGAGTGCCGCAGAAGTCACTGAGGCCTGTCCACTTGAAGGGCTCAAACTGTTTCCTGAGCAGCCCTTCTTCACTCGTCACCTCCGACAGCTCTCATTGACAACGTGTGACTGGGGCCCCGGAGTGTTTTAAAGCCGCGGGGGGCCGGGGCGGACAATGAGGCTGTCAATTACCTTTTCCCCC
>NW_008596786.1:0-475 GCF_000691845.1 Merops nubicus | reverse complement strand
AGTAAAGGTACTTAAGAAATTTGTTTTCAATGTTACCTAGCTATTAGTTAAGACTAGAATACACGCAATGACCTGGCTTTTCCTTTCTGTACGTGCACTCTTAAAAATTAAAAGGCAACACTAACAAAACTTAAAAGCTTTTGATATGTACCTTCAATTTTTAAACACTGTGAATTAAAGCTTCATACCTGAAAGGAACTTCATACAGATAGCTTACCTGATGGCTGCCGTAACCAAAGGGAGTACTAGACACACTGTTGAGGATAATTTCACCACTCAAAGATCCAGAAGCAACGTAGCAATCATTCCAATTATATGTAATACATGTGACTTCATCTTTATGATCCTGGGAGGAGGGGAGGAAGGTTAGAGGGAGAAGGTTAAAGATGTTCAGGATAACAATATTCCTTCCTCATCTGAAGTTTTCCTGCAAATGCACAGCTTGATGGGTTTTTTTTTCTGACCACCTGTAACA
>NW_008596785.1:290-581 GCF_000691845.1 Merops nubicus | reverse complement strand
TCAACCATCAACCAACCATGATCAACCGTCATCAACCATCATTGACCATCGTCAGCCATCAACCAACCATTGACCATCATTGACCATCATCGACCATCATCGACCATCATCGACCATCAACCAACCACCATTGACCATCATCAACCATCAACCAACCATCATCGACCATCATCAACCATCAACCAACCATGATCAACCATCATCAACCATCAACCAACCATCATCGACCATCAACCAACCACCATTGACCATCATCGACCATCAACCAACCATCATCAAACATCATCAACC
>NW_008596785.1:0-280 GCF_000691845.1 Merops nubicus | reverse complement strand
ATCATCACCCGGCATCAACAACCGGCAACCCCCAACCAGCCACCAACCATCAACCATCAACCATCATCAACCATCATCAAGCAACCACCATCATCAACCATCAGCCATCCATCCCAACATCTCCAACCCAACATCTCCACCCCAATATCCCCATCCCAATGTTCCCACCTCCATCCCCACGTCCTCACCTCCACCCCACGTCCCCATCTCCATCCCAACATCTCCATCCCAACATCTCCAACCCAACATCTCCACCTCCATCCCCACGTCCTCACCTCCA
>NW_008596784.1:0-37281 GCF_000691845.1 Merops nubicus | reverse complement strand
CCGGCTCCGAAACCAGCCCGAAAGAGCCCCTGGTCGGCCGGCCCTTCCCGCCTCGAACTCTCTCCCCCAGCGCGGACGCGGCGGCCCGCAGCTGTCTCCTCAGCTTTTCTTAGTGGAAAAGCAACTTCAGAAACACCTTTCAGAGGGTTCATCCAGCCCTATCCCGCACCCCCGAATTTCCTCTGCACCAGGAATGAGGAACTCTTCCCAAAATAAGGAGGTTGTGGTGTTTAGGGTGAGAGAAAGCAGGATGGGTCCTCTATTAGAGGCCAGGAATAACCAGACTGCTCCCACAAGCAGCCAGCTCCACACCCAGTGCATAAGGGAGGGGGCATCCAGGGACACAGAGCCCCAGGTCTCCCCTGGGTGCTCCCATGGCTGGACAGTGTGTTCAAGGCAGGCGATTTCAAGGGCTCCCTTCCCTTCAGTTGGCAGCCAGGGGACAAGAAGGTGGCATTTCTGCCCTGAGCAGCTTCCCCTCAGCCCAGCGGCTGGGACGCTCCCTGGACGCTGAGCCAGGATCCCAAACACGCATGGACACACAGAGGCTGAACAGCACCAAACTGCCTCTGCCTGTGACATGCCCCTCCGTTGGCTGGCCTAGAGATACTGAGTTCCAGAAACACACCAAGCACCACTGAAACATAGCTGCATGGCCTTAATAGGAATCCTACAACTGGAAAAGAGCTGCTCCTGCCTGTGCCTGGGTTGGCACATCCCTGAGTTATGTTGTCACTCCACTCCTGCCAAGTCAAGGTTCCAGTACGTAAAAGGGGCCTACAAGAAAGCAGGGGAGAGTCTATTCACAATGACTTTTAGTAGCAGGACAAGGGCTAATATCTTTAAGCTAAAAAAGGGTAGATTTAGGTTAGACTCTAGGAAAAAGTTCTTTAATATGAGGGTGGTAGACCACTGGAATAGGTTGCCCAGACAGGTGGTGGAGGCCCCATCCCTGGTGACATTCAAGATCAGGCTGGATGAGGCTCTGAGCAGTTTGACCTAGTTGGAGACGTCCTTGCTTAAAACAGGGGGGTTGGACTAAATGACCTTTGGAGGTCCCTTGATTCTCTGGTTATATGAAAACAATCAACAGCAAAATGGCAACTGTTCAACAACAAAAAGTTATCAAGGAAAGAGAAACAGAAGAAGTCTTCAGGAATTAATATGTTTAGACACAACATTAAATGCATGGGTATGGCATACCTTTGAGTACATGCTAAAACAAAGGGGCCTTATCCTCCTAAGAGCCCATTTGCTCCTGCTCAGTGAACTGGTGCCCTGCTTACCTGCAAAACTTTCCCCTCTGAAGATGTATGATTAACCTTTTATCTCAGTATAAATGTGGGCTGCAAGATGATCCCATATCTCAAGCCCATTATTCGGGGAGGGAGGCAATTGCAGTGGAGCTCTCTCCTTTGGACATTTCTGAATGTCATTATTACTAAACTTCAAAATAAAAATTTATGACTTCTCAAGGCAATTGCCCCTTGAAGGAAATATTTATCAGCTATCTGTTCACTGTGAAACAGCCTTTTTCTCATGAATTCAGGAAAAACAAAAAAGTGAGAGATAGTTTCCTTTTCTAGCACAGGATACTGAATAAACTAGTCCTGGTCTCTCTCAGTTTTTTGTATAGCAGCACAAGTAGTCTTTTTTTTTTTATTGTTTCGTTTTGTTCTTCATTCTATTTTGGCTGTATTTTTCATGGTTCTCCAAAATGAAAACCTACATTTTTTGTACATTTTCCCCAAAACAAAGTTCTTTCATTTAAAATTTTAGAACAGCTTTTGTTTTAAGATAGTGATGTGAAACTTTTTTTCTGCACCTATCTTAAATGAAAAACAGTGGTTAAATCAGCCACAGTTGTACCTGAAAAAAACGTTCATTTTTCAAAACACATTTCAGTGTCTGGCCAAAAAGCAATCAGTAGTATACTAATAGTATCTAGATCTAGATAAAGGCAAAATTGAAATTATCATTTGCCTAAAAATTATAGAAATGTGGTATAAATGGTTGTTATTTACCCTGTATTTTGTTGGTCATATATCATGAAGTGTGTGCCAGATTTGCCCCTTTTAGAATAAGCTTAAAGTGGACAAATAAAGTACCAAGGTTCTATAAAAAAAAAAAAAAAAATGTTTCTGACTTAACTCCAGTGCCTTGTAATCTGAGAGCTAAAATAGAAAGAAAAGAATACCTTTCATTCTCACATATTGAAAACTTGTACTATTCACTGTCTATTAGGTAATTTTTTTGTATTACATGAATTATACAAATATCTCACACTAAAAGGAATTCTTGCACTCTTCTCAAAAAAATTTGGATACATTGCATGTTATTGTTTTTTTTAACACTATAAAGTTTAATTAGGGTATTTAACCTGGAGGATATTACCATTAAATTTTAAAATATAGCTGAAAAACATAGGCTATTAATAATGTTGTATACACTAATGAAATCACATACTGGTTTTGGATTTCTGCTGAGACCACTTTTTAAGATAGGGGAGGAACTAGAACAGTAGATTTTCAGTTCTGTGGTTCTCAGTTTATGACTATGCTGCTAGGAAAATGAGGAAATGCTGAAAAATAAACTTGCTTTTGCATAGAATTAGTTCCAATATAAACAAATTATTTGAAATCCCAAGATGAGCAGTCCCCTGGCAAGGGATGAGAAAGAAAAGTGTTTCTGAAAGGACTCTCTACTGAAGAGTGGGTACATTAAACCTCACCAAAGAAAAAGCTGTTGTATCCCTGGTTATTTTGGACTTAAATTTTCATTTAAAAATTCAAGTCTTGTTTATTCCTTACCACTTTTATTGTTAATTTCATATTTTTTTAAAATATATTTAAAATATGCAATATGTAATATATTTATCATCCTTCACTGTCTACTTTGTTTAAATAACAAAAAGCCATTTCCTGAAATTACACTCTGTGCACATTCTTCTGGCTCTCATATATTTAGATGTGTCACATGTTCAAGTTGAAAAGGCAATTTTCAGCAAGAAACGTGAACATATATAAGGTTCCAAAAGGCAAATGAAGATGGTTCTGCTGTTCACAAACATATTTTCTAAATGCAGAGTGACAACTCAAGTGAAAAATGATAACTTTAAAACTGTCAGGTTACAAATGAGTGTTTAAAAGCTGTAAAAGGGAATGAGTTAAATCATCATCTTCTGTCAGTTTTCACAGCAGCTAAATTAAAGAAAACACTTGCCCTATCCACAGGCCAAGAACATCCTGTGTTTTAAGATCAGTAAGAGAATAAAAATTAATCAGAACAGTAATTTCTCCGGGTCGGAAAAATTCTGCCTGGAACTCGTAAAAAAAGCATTGTATGGATGATCTCCAGTGCTTGAAATCAAAGGGAAAAGATGTGCAGAAGGGGCTGAATTTTAAAAGCCTTGTGTGAAAGACACACTCGCTCCCTTTAAAGCCATCCAAATGCAAAAGAGGTGAACAATTAGGGCTTAGAAAAGAAGCAGCCCTGAAATCTATGCGCATGCCAGCATCTGAGTGTGGCCAAAAGGGCAGGAGAATGTAAAGGCATGAAAAACCAATACCTATCTGTCTTCTAGATATTTAATCATAGCAGCTTTAGAGGTTTTAGATCTTTCTGTTCTATCAGCATTATAGAAGCTATATAGAGCTGGTACAAATGGAAAAGTCAGAGTGAAAGTACTAGGTCTAATAGTGAAAAATAAATTAAATTTGTGTACAAAGGCTTTGGTGGAGTGTTTTTTTTTCAGTGTTGATTGGCCTTCCTTCAGAATCTGGATGACTGTTCCCCAGGCAATTACACATTGTCAACTGAATTACCTAACTCATTTGCAGTTAAGGAGCACTGAAAGGAATAAAGTGAAACAATCTCCTAATGGACACTCTTTTTTTCCTATTCAGTTAAAGAAAAGGACCCAGAAAAGGACATACATAGAATAAAGTCTTCCAAGTTTAGAAAAGCAGTCCTGAAAATCGATACATCTCCTTTTCGATCAGTCATCTACAGAAGAAAGACAATTGCTTGTGGTCTGTATTTTAGAGTTCTTCATTAAACACGTATTTCTCCATTTCCACCTGGTGTATTTCAGAGCACTTGGTGGATTAGCACATGTCTTGTATACATAGTACTCTGGTGCTACCTCCCACCAGGACTGTGTCTGAATACTGGATGAGAAATGTTTCACACACACCTCATCAGGCAGCCTGAAATTGGAGGCTGCTAGATTCCTTCTTTCCTGAATTTTCACACTCTCACTTTCTGTCTTTCCAACTCTGACCCAGTAACTCTGACACTGATTTCTATGCAATGAACTGTCCAGAGTTTGCTATATGAACTGTCAAGACAGACAAAATATGCTTCTATACTAGAATAATTTATAGTCTGTGTTTTGGTCATTCCCCTTGAGGAATGTAGGTTGATTTCTGCAGGCAAGGGAAGATAGGAACATCGTTTTCAGGAAAGCTACAGCAAATGAGTGGGATTGCTTCACCATTTGAACTTCCTTCAGTCATATTAAACAAGAACAATATTTTTCTAGTGCTTGAAAAAACAGGCAGAGTCCTAACCCTGTGGATATCAAGTGGGCAACTGCTGTCTTGTTATCTTTTCACAGGTTGCAGGATGTATGACACTTAAGTTCTAACTGTGATATAAGGATGAATTTCAGGCTTGTGTTATGGTTATAACTGTTCTCTGTGTACACATGTACACCAATTCTCTGGCTGGTCCAGGAACTCCCCAACAAATCTCTGCATAAACAATTCCACAGGCTGATTTGAGCAACCAACAGATTTGAGACCATGGACTGCTTTGAGACAATGAACCAGTATGAGGAAAAGTGCTTGACTGAACTCCTGCTACCTTAGTCACAAAGGATTTGATTAAATATGCCAGGTTCTCTCCAAATAGGACTTTCAGACAGTCCCAGAATTACTCCTTCCAGATCCTGTACTACAGGAGTCAACGGACAGGCAATGTTTGTATGCTTAAATATGTAGATTTACAACCAGGATGAAGAATCACACAGGCCAAGTGACTCATCCAGGCAGTTCCAGCTGTAGGATTGACCACACTGAAAAAAAATAGCTAGTATTTTTGTCAGTCAGTAGAGACCTTTATTTGAGCACACACACTTTCTTCTTATTGCAATCTGAATGAGTTTTTAATTTTAGATTTTGGAAGTTGCAGCAAAATAGTCCGTGTATTTTATATTGTTGACAAACTAAGAGTTAGCATTTCTTCAGTCAAACCATTCAATTTATCAAAATTGCTTTGAGCAAAAAAAAAAGTTTATCTGGTAAATATTCTGATGGCTTCTCATTGCAAGTAATATGATACTGATGGTATTTTGGATGACTTCAAAATTTATTATATGTTATTTCATCCAACGCTGAAGGTAACTGTAACACCTCACATTCACACTCATTAGGAACCCAGATACATTCTGTAAGTCAGAACATGACTCATTCATTTGAAATTAAAATAAACTTTTACTAATTATTTCCACATTAAAAAGCCACAGCATAATTTTTCCTCATCTGATATTATTTCTAAAAATATTCGACTCCAGGTAGCCCACTGACACAGCTTTTTCCTTAGTAGACTACTTAATTGTGCTGGGACTTCCGTCTGGGGACCATGTCCTGTGGCATATCACCACCAGTTACCAACAGCTTCTAACAAAACTTTAATTCAGACCAGAACATCACATCTTGATGATATGTCTTTCAACATAGGGAGCAAATGCTTTTCATCCAGAAAAAGGTAGCAGAATGCTTTATTTATGTGTATATGATTGCAAAAGATTACATAACATTTAAAGTCCATTTCAAATCCTTGAAGTGTAGCTACTGGGAGAAAGGATGCTTTCAGTAATCCCTTTCTTCAAATATCATGTTGGATTTTTTCTTTTTTTTTTAACTTTAAATTTGTTTGTCTTTAATTTTATGTGAATTTAGTGCCCCACATGGAAACTAATATTAAAACCAAATGCTGAAGTCCAATATAAAACCTTCTTTCTCACCTTGCTTGCTCTCTGGATATGATCTGGTGATGTTTCTAACATACCTAATTTCATAATGATTTTAATATAAAAGATCTTATCTTCGGTGTGTCTGTGTAGCACGGGTGCTTCCTTGCTGTGAAGGCTACCTGAGACAATTCTTTGAGTTTAGGCTTTATGTAGGATTTATACTCCATACCTGGCTCAAATTAAATGCAAATCCTTCCATTTGCTTTTCCTTGCAACAATAACAGTCAGAGGTTTTGCAGCTATTCTGGACACCTCAAAAACACAGAAACTCACCAGCTTGTAACACGCAGAGCAGAAAGGCTGTTTTCATGTATTTTAACACTATTTAATAGAAGACTGCTAAAGCACTGAGCTATTCAATAGCTCCAAAATATTTCCAATGCCTTGATGGACTACAGGAAACAAATTCATTTCAGCACGTTTTTTGTACCTTCTGTTTTCCCCCCTAATTTTGACGTCCTTTTTTATTCATCTGAACAGAAATCTCCTCTCAAAGCAGCAGCTGGTTGTCCTTTCATGGACATGATGCCATACAGTTTGCAGGGAAACAAAAGTTGAGCCTGAAGTAGAGGATATGTCTGGCCTTATTTATTACTGAATTTTTCTCTTCTTGTTACTTTTACAGTGAGCTTTCTCTTACAGGTAAATAAGCATTGGGAGTGATTTGGGGAAATAAGACTTTAGGTAGATGAAGACGAAATACATGGGAAAAAGTGGCAAATTGCAGTGACACTTAAGGGTAAGATGAATTACACACTGAGGCAGCAAAATGTGTTCCCTGACTACACCATCCATTTGCCATCATCAGCCACTGTGTATATGCAGGACTACTCACAGTATGAAAAAAGAGTGAGAAAGGATAAATTAAATGTCTCTAAAGCAGTAGGGAGTGCCAGAGCTCAGAAATAAGACACATTGGGGATCATCTATTTAATACTAAAATTCTAAAATATTAAAGGGATCTGACTTAAAGTTTATATTTATCATCTTAGAATCAGACATCTCCAATTCTTCTCATGTGCTTTACTGAATTATTCGTTCATTAATATGACAAAGAATGCTGAATGAGGCGAACAAATGTTCATTTCCAAATTTCCAGAAAGAACATTGGTTATCGCTACTTCCCACAGGACTATAATACAGTTTTTCTTCTCTGAAATGAGTTTTGTGATAACAAGAAACACCAACAGAATCAATCCTTACACAGCTAATTGAAATGAAGACACCGGGAAAATAAAAAAGACGTATTGAGAGCAGTAGTACATGTGCTGAGCTGCACATTTGGAGCAAATTTCATAGAGTTTGGTAGAGTTTGCATTCAGCATTTTTAGGTTTCTGTAAAAGACTGTCTCTTAATAACTATGGATCATTTTCCTTTATGACAGAAATTGTCTCAAATTTTACTAAACCTTCTTTCCACTAACAAAAATCTTTTTTTTTTTCCTAAAGGAAAAAGGAAATTAGTAAAATTTAGCTTTTTCTATATTGATACAAAACTATCTAATAATGAGAAAATATTATTATAATATACATTTATGAAATAAGGTAATATACATTTATTTGTAAGTTTCATTAAGATTTTGGTCATTGAATGAAATATGAAAATTAGCATAATTATAAATTATAATACATTTATATTGGTTATTTGAAATATGTGCAATATCAGCAGCAATAAAGTATTTTAAATACAGAGAAAAAAATATTATAAATAGTGAAAAATAAACTAATCTCCTGTAAAATCCCTAAAATTTAAGATAACTTTGTGTCCTACAGAAACAGGCATCTTGAATATACTTGTACATGACTGTACATCACTGTGCCCACTACAAGGGACCCCAACTTAAACAATTTACCTGTTCTTTTGAAAGGTAGGCTTCAGCAAGCACTGAATTTTCCATCCACCAGGTAAGTGGATTATGGCAAACGTATCTCAAAATATTCAAAGTAAAAGTAGAGGAAAAAATTCTATATATTCCTTGCAGATGGTAAGATCTTATTTGGCAGTCCTCTATTAAAAAAAAAACAAAGTTGTGATTTCAGGAAGAAAATAATTTTAATGTAATTAAATTCTTTGCCTTTTTAGATTTTTTTGTTGTTGTTATTAAATATTATACATTCATATGCCACGTAAAGCACATTTTCCAAGTGAGAAAGATGTGCCTGTATCTGTCTACAAAACTAGAATAATTGCTCCCTGGATATACTTAAGTGAATATGTATTTTGAAGCACCAACAGTTTGAAGGCTATAGCTTTGCAGTCTATTGCAATATGGAATTCTAAACCAAGTGAGATAAAGACCGTGCACCTGCCTATGAAATAAAATATCTCAGTGTATTTTTTGGCCTCCTTACTGGTTTTGGGCTGCAAATATTTGAAGTCTGAAGTTAGTGATGTTGAAAGTCCTTCCATGTCAAAAAGTCAGTCTAAATGGATAGCACTCTGTGAGGCTGGTGACCTCCCAGAAAAGGTACTCAGATTTGATATCTCCATAAAATTGTGAGAGTAGTTCTCAGAAAGTGAAGCCACCCAGATTATAATTTCTAACAAATGCTGAGCATGTGAATTTCATGTTTATCTTGGGTGCAATAGATTTGCTGTGGCATTGGTTACCCAAATAATGTTGTAATGAGCCCTTCAAACAGGTCGTGCCATTTCTCCCAGAAGTAGGTGTCCAGTTGCTGGCATGCAACACCAAAGATATATCATCAAATAAATTAACTGTAGCTAGACACTTAGCAAATCTATTAACAACAAAGAAGATAGATGTTAAAACCATATAATATTTTTCATAAAATTAGAAAGTATTAGGTTTTATGGTGCTTTACTTGCCACTCTTTACACTAAAAAAAGCTGTTTACGTAATTTTTTTTTTATTATTTAACCTTGGTTACTAGTTAATAGATAGCAGCTATTGCTTGTGCTATAAGAAAATCCACACAATTTTTTACTCTATTGTTTTGTTACAGGTCTTCAAAGGCCTAAAAATCTTCAAGTGGTAAGTAACCTGAAAACACTTATGAAAAGTAAAAAATGTCATCTATTAAAAACTCATATTTCACAGAATGAGAACTGAAGACTAAATTCTAAAAATTCTTTTGAATGTTGAATGGTATAACTGTGGAGTTAAAAATTTCTTTACAGTGCAGAAAATAATCTGATTGCTATGTTAAATACTTTGGCATTGGAAAATTATCTTCCATTCTTATAAAAATCGAAGGGCATTTCAGTGAATTTTGTAGCCATAAGAAGGTTAAGAACAGGATTTTTCAATGGTCTGTAATTGCTGAGAAAACAAAGTCCTTTAATATTTTTGCCACAAAATCCCATCTGTAGGTTATGCTTGTAAAACCTGGAGATTATCTGTGTGAAATAGACGAGTAGACAAGAACAGATTTAGATTAAATCTTTGTCAAATACTGTCCTTTGGAGGACTTCAAGACTGGTGCTTTTCTCAGACCTTCTGGTTGTCTCTTCCTGACACTTCCTCTTCTGGTTTGAAAATCTATTTCTTATTCCCTCTTATAAAATACAGAAGTAGTTTGTCTAGGTTTTGAGAAACAGGAATAGCTGGAGATCAGGAATATCAAATCCACTGGAGGAAAAAAAAAAAACCTATAACAATATTAAAAGAGTATCTTTGGTCCAGATTACAGGATTTTATCCCATGATAAGAAGGGCACAAAGGTCAAGCCCTGAAATTCGCTCAGATCAGTCAAATTTAGTGATTATCTTCAGACACTAGTTCCATATTTTTAATGGGCTATTTGCTACACATGAAAAAAAAACAAACAACCCCAACCAAACAGGATTAGTAAAGCTAATTATTAAAGGTTGTTGTCTCATGGACAACAGGTGCAGAGAGAAGCTTTATCTTCTTGTAGATGATGAACAGAATTTCTAATATCGAGGGGGGAAAAAGTTAACTTCCCAAGCTAAACTTAAAATTAGGAAAATCGTGTTGTATTGAACTCAGAACACATCTAATAGTAACAAGACTCAAGGCAGCAAGAGATGATCCTGCTTAAAGAGGAATTAAGCACTTTGCAGGTAGTCTGCAATTCAACTTAATAGAGCTAGGATCACATAAAATTCTATTGTACCAACAATTTCTACACCTACCAGCAAGTAAATGCTATCCAAATAATATTTTTCATATATTTTGTTTCTTTTGTCACTAAATCATTTCTTAGAGCAGCTTCATAATCAAAGTACTCTACAATACTTCAGGATGAGATTTTTGGAAATATATTCCAAAATATTCTTCCTATTTTGAAGACAACATAGATATTGATGACATAGATTCACAGTGTGGTTATCATAAGATACTGCAATATGATATGCTTAAAAGGATTTATCATGCCTAGAAGTACTTTATATTTTATTTTTTAACTTTTTCTTTACCTTTTTTTTTTTTTTTTAGATTTGAAATAAAGTTCCATTGCAAAGATGTGCAGGAAAGTGTCATGAGAAATTGTATAATATATTGAAACCTGTAACCAGAAAGGAATTTGCTTATTTATTTATTTTACTGTGATATTTTATAAAACATTGTACAAATATAACACATTAAGTTTTGTTCAAAAACACATTTGCAAGCTGATTTTGTTTGGAGATTTATAGTGTTCATCACTTCTGCTGTTCAGTGGTTGTGACGGAAAGCAGAATAAATGCATTCTAAGTAATTCTATAGCTTAGGTGAATTGCCGTCCCTCCATCTGTGAAGAATAAAGAGAAGACTCAGCTATATTTTAATACAGAAATGTCATTCCTAATGTGTATGCATTCATATAGATAACTTATGAACCAGTCTGTACATAGACACAAACAATTACATTACGGGACAGGACAGACCTATATGTATAGATTATACTAAGTCATGTAGTAATATATATACACCAGTGTTCTGCTTCCAGAACCTTCCATGGGCCTTTCAGTCCCTGTTCTTCTTAAAAAAGTTATTGCTGCTTTTTCACTAATGTATTTTTAAAAGAAACCTGGCAAAAAAAGACCCTTCACTCTTCTCCCATATCAACATATTTTGGTCCTGAGGATTACAATGAACTGTAATAACTGTCAGATGTAAAATGTATTAATGGTCCAAGAACAAGTGACCTCATTTTAAATGCAATCCAGGGCTGGAGAAACATGCACAGAGACTGGTGTTAAGCGTGGAAAATAAAACTGATCACATGCTATACAGATAATGAGAATTGCTGTATATGATAGCTGAGAAACATTATAGAAATTCCAGTAAGCTCTAACTCTATTTAGTCTATTTCCTTAACCCTTAATTTGTCTCCCAAACTCAGTCTCTATAGGGTATAAAGAAACTGGTACAGGTGAGCACAGCAGAGGTGGGTCCATTGTGGAGCTGGCTGGAATCAGATGTCTGGCATGGGGGCAGCCCCTGGTGCCTTCTCACAGAGTCCACCCCCACAGCTGATCCACACCCCACTACCAAAATCTTGCCACATAAACCAGCTAGTTTAACTTTGAATGGAATGCAAGAGTTGGCTGCACCATGTGCATCTTGCCCAGTCACTAACCTGTCCATGTTCTGCTACTCATTGGTTTTGGAGAAAGGTGGAAAATCACCATTATTTGCTTCACACTCAGTAACAGTTGTCACCTTTTTTTTTTTTTTTTTTCCCAATGTCCACTTTGATCTATAAAAAGCACAAGGAGATATTTTCAACCTGCTTGCACTGACAGTCCCTTAGTGTCTCATCTGCCTGTGGTTGGATACATGCACAAACATCAGATTATCAAATCAATATCAACTAGTAATTTTAAATTAAAATGAAAATTCACCTACCATATTGTGCAAAATCCTAATAATACCTAAAATCTTTCATTATATCAGAACTAAAAAAATCAACCATAAAACTGTTAAACACATTTTTACTGTATCACTGTAAACTAGATTTTTTCAGTCTCTTCTGAAAACAGTAACAAGTGATATAGCCCCACTTTAGGAACTTTATTCTTTCTTAATGGTGAGCTCTACTCAGCCACTCCAATTTAATTCACTACTAGTTCCAGGGAACATAGAGTCTATATTTCATACAAGGTTGTACAGAAAGTAGTTGTTCAAACTAGTTTTACCATCCATTTGGACAAACGTTTCTCTGGAAAAGAGAATTTTCCCAGTATCACAGAATGATAGGGGTTGTAAGGGACCTCGGGAGATCATCTAGTCCAGTCCCCTTGCTAAAGTAGGGCCACCTAGAACAGGCTGCACAGGATTGCATCCAGGCAGGTTTGGAATCTCTCCAGAGAATGACACTCCACAACCTCTCTGGGCAGCCTGTTCCATGGCTCCATCACCTTCACAAGAAGGAATTTTTTTCCATCTGTTCAGATGGAACCTCCCGGGTTCCAGTTTGTGCCCACTGCCCCTTGTTGTGTCACTGGGCACCACTGAGAAGAGTCTGGCCCCATCCTCTTGACCTGTGCCCTTCAGATCTTGATAAGTGTTGAGAAGATCTGTTCTCAGTCTTTTCTTCTCTTAGGCTGAGGACGGGCTATCCTTAGGCAGTCATCTAGGCCAACTGCTCAGTTAGGCCAGAATCAGCTTCACAGGTCAATAAAAGAATAGGCAAAGTAGTGATCTGGAAGGATTATAATCACAATACTTCTCAAAGCATTCTGGGTATTCTACACTTTGTGCAGATGCCACCATTCTCTGTAATCTAACTCCAAAAGACTGTTCTAGTAATGACATCTACACAGTTTTGTAGAGGCACAAGCAAAACAGTAACATATGCTTTGATTAGAAAGTAAAAATATTTAGGTAAGGAATTACCCTTTTCTGTAATTAGTATATACACTTATTCTATCCCATAACTGAAGTAGTTCCAATTAGATGATTTTAAAATATTAAAACTTTCATATATATAAAAAAAAAGACAACTAAAAATAAGGTTTTTCATGTTTTTAATGTTTTATGCATCAAACTTAATTTGTTACTGCCACAAGAAGAAATGCAAGTGGTTTATTACATTCATTACAGAATTAAGGTGGGTAAGACTGATAACCAGCCAAAAATAATTCTTTGACAAATACTGATAACTGAATATGGCAATAGCTCACGGCTGTCATTGGAAGGGCATGATTTCCATGAATTAGGGCTATAAGAAACAAAAACTTACAGCTATGCCAGGATTAACCTGAAATATCATGCTACTAGACCACTGAAGAGCCTGTGAAAATGGTCAGATTATAATGGTAGCGCTCTGAGCAATTTGGAGTTTCTTGTCCATCTAAGACTCTGTCTTGCTTTTGTCATGGTTCAGCCACAGGAGACAGCTCAGTCCCACCCAGCCAGAGGCACACTCACCCCCACCCATGGGATGGGGGAGACAATCGGAAGGGTAGAAGTGAGGAAAATTGTGGGTCGCTATAAAGACAATTTCGGTGTTGCTTTGGTCATGTTTCAGCCACAGGAGACAGCTCAGTCCCACCCAGCCAGAGGCACACTCACCCATGGGTGGGGGAGACAATCGGAAGGGTAGAAGTGAGGAAAATTGTGGGTCGCTATAAAGACAATTTTAGAGGTAAAGCAGAAGCTGTGCACAAGCAAAGCAAACCAAGGAATTCATTCACCACTTCCCATTGGCAGGCAGGTGTTCATCCATCTCCAGGAATGCTCTTTCACATGGACTTGGGAAGAACCATCACTTGGGAACACCATCACTCCAAACATCCCCCTTTCCTTCCTCTCCCCCCAGTTTTATATGCTGGGCATGGCATCATATGGTCTGCAATATTTCTTTGGTCTGTTGGGGTCAGCTGTCCCAGCCGTGTCCCCTCCCAACTCCTTATGCACCTCCACACGACTCACCAGTGGGGTGGGTTGAGGAGTAAGAAAAGGTTTTGACTCTGTGTAAGTGCTGCTCAGCAGTAACCAAAATCTCCCTGTGTTATCACCTTTTTCCAGCAGAAATCCAAAACACAGCCCCATACCAGCTACTGTTGTGGTGAGCAGAGCCCGCCCTAGGCAGGGATCGGCGTGCGGAAGATCTCGTGATGTAACGGAAAGCTCAGACTGCCCACGAGGGGCCTTGTGGGCGTGGCTTGTCATATATAAGCAATTGCAGCAACGCGATAAACCCCATTTGCAGCATCCTTCACATTGAAGCCAGTGTCTGTGATGGCACCCAACGGTAGAGGTTGGGTGGGAGCTATCCCAGGGATCGGGTGTCGGTAACGACAAGCTACTGTGAAGAATATTATTTCTGTCCTGGCCAAAACCAGCACAGTGTGATTTACACATTTGTGCAGGATAAACACAAGCTACTGTGTTTACACTGAAATAGGATCAATTTGGTTGGAGTCAACTGAATGGGGCAGATTTGTCATGCTATTTTACACCTCCTTGCAAGGAAGCATTCGGTTCTTTCCTCAGCAATTCAAACTTTCCTCAGTGGACCAGCCTTAAGACTCTCCAAAGAATGAGCTGGTGTTTTTCATTTCCAGGTAACCAGGGAAAACATCACTGTTTAGATGAGCAGAAAATATCTCTACCAGAAATGAATCTGTTGATGCCAAAGGCATAATTTTACCATACTCATAGTTGAATATATTACAGAAGCTTTGTTAAAAAACTAATTTCTATGTCATTTAATTTCATATAGTTACTCTTGGAAAACATAACTTCAGGTGGGATTATTTTAAGCTTTTACTTTGCTCCCTCAGCATGCTCTGGGTGCTGAGCAGTCAGGAAGTCAATGACTGTTGTAATATAAATACTGCCTTGCATTGTAAGTTCTGTATCCCTGGGAGACTTATTTCAAGGTAGCATTTCAAATGACCTACTGTATATTATTCTGCCTGCCCTGAACATCACTTGAAGGATATTTTCAAGTGAAGTTTTATGGTCAGACTGAAAATCTTCAGTAGGCTTTCTAAAACTGAACCAAGGACATGGTTTGCAACAATGAGCTCCATAAGGTCAGAGTTTTGAATGGGACAGGGGTTAAACTGACTGGTTGGAGCTCTTCCAGCACAATCTGCTATTTTCTAACTTCTGCGTGACGTGCCAGGTAGCAAGACTTATGTTCACCTTTTGTATTGCAACTTGTAAGTAGGGAAGAAGGCTTTATTTTTAACAATGTCAGCTGCACAGCCCAATCAGTAACTCACTGAGACACGTGAGGCTCAAACATGCCTCATTTATTTCTCAACTCCCTTGTTTATGTATGTGTTTATAGACATGTGCAGATATCTCTGCCTCCTGTTTCTGCAAATGGCCTGTCAGAATCTATTCAGAACTTCCTCTTCAAAAGCAATCAGTCCATAAAAACTACAAGCTAAATCTTCTATCTCCAATAGTAGCCATAGACAAAAGAGACCATTTTTGGCCTAGAAATGCTGAAATTCAGGTTGAGTTGTTATGTCTATTTCTGATAAGACATGAGATTTTATTTTATGAGTTTCAAAATTACTCTTTCCTTAACCTTTTTATAAAGTCTCAGGTATGACTTAGGACAAAAGTATCGTGCTTCTTTTTTGTTCTGTATAAATCACAATTCTGGCAAAAAATAATATGTTACATATAGATAGGCTTATCTTACAACATTTTTTTCTTACAATTAGTGAGTCACGAATCTCTAAAGCCAACTGTCAAAAAATTAAGACTGGGAATGAGCAGTTATATTTTTAGTTTGGGCCTTGACTAGTTATTCTGAAATTTTTGCAGGTGTTTTTACAAAAAACAGCTAATGGATGCTGCAGGATGAGTAGAAACGGAGGGCAGAAACTCTTCTGAAAGAGAGTGTGGGACCGGTCAGCAACAGTGATGAAGTGCCCCAGGGCATCATTCCCAGCATCCACAGGAGCAACAGGCCCCATACATCAGAGACCTCCACTAAGTCAGAGTCCTGGATAGAGACAAGGCCACATGGTCTAGAATTACAGAGACTACCTGGTCCCTCTGCTAGAGGCTGAGGAACAGGAAGTGGTGTCCTCTGAGAAGCTGGGACAGTGGGTGAAGGAGCTGCAGGTTGAGGTGAGCAGACTGTGCAGCTTCCATGACATGTTTCTTCCAGAAGGTATTGCTACACTTCCATGAAGATGAACAGGAGACCTACAGGGTCTTCAGAGAGCCACTGCAGAGATGAAAACCCATATTTTACTGTGCACCAAAAGAGGGAGAGATAGAGGTTATTCTTGATCATGAGGCAGATAGAGAAAATTATCAAAGCTGTAAGCTGGCCAATCAATTCCAGCCTTGCTACCTAGAGAAAGGCAATTTTGACTTCACCCCACTGACAACACACTAATGTAGACAGCATAGTGTTGTTGGCCTTCTTGGCCACTTGGGCACACTGCTGGCTCATATTCAGATGGCTGTCAACTAAAACTGTTGTCAAAAATACTGTTGATCACAAGTGGCTTTTCTGGAATCCTCAAGCTCATTACAGATCATTATCTATTGAAAAACTTCTCCCATGTTTGAAATCAAGGCTTGCATTAAAGACTAATTAACAAAGTTAATGCCCATTTGGAGCACCTTGCAAAATAAAATCCACCTAAGAATTTGACCTCCAAAGAAAGCACTGTCTAATTGATACTCATGTTTGTATACAAACAGGATGCAAAATAATGAGTGGTCTGACTTACTTTACTGCTCTTTCAGGCAATATTTCAGAAGGAAATAATAGACTTGAATAAATTTAGTCTGAAGTCTTTAAATTACTATGTGCATAAACTGGAAAACAAAGCAGCTTGTTATGGGAAAGCCCTAACTCTGTGAAGTTTAGGAGCCAAGGGGTTTCTGCCTTTGTTGCTACATCTGTGCTCAAGGCGGGAAGTTCTCACAAGGTTACTTAAGTTCTATTGGTTTGAAAAGATGATCCCAGATACTACCTATCAAATATCTGCAATCTCTGTCTGTTTCTCACACACCTCCTTCAGCACCTGTGAAATCCAGCCTTCCCTCATGCTGCTGTCTCTAACTTCTATTGTTCCACTTCTGTAATTTCTTACACCAAGAAATTTCTCATGCCACAACCAGTAGTCTCTCCTCTTGAGCTAGCTAAAACTCAGATCAAGGTCTAATCATCTGGCTACATACTTTAACAAAGACAATGTGATATTATTAAGGATAACAAACATTCTAATGCATTATTTTCAATTTTTTTTTGATATATAGCTATTTATATTAACTTACTTCTATTGTTCCACTTCTGTAATTTCTTACACCAAGAAATTTCTCATGCCACAACCAGTAGTCTCTCCTCTTGAGCTAGCTAAAACTCAGATCAAGGTCTAATCATCTGGCTACATACTTTAACAAAGACAACATGATATTATTAAGGATAACAAACATTCTAATGCATTATTTTCAAATTTTTTTTTAATATAAATATAGCTATTTATATTAACTTTTTCTTATTAAGGTAAAATTGACTTAGAATAAGAATTTAAAAAAAAAAAATAAAATAAAAAAACCCCAACCAACCAAACCAAAACAAAACCCCACCCCTCATTTGTAATTTTTATATTATTTTTATAGATTACAGGAAGAACTTATGTTTAAATCATTCCACTATCCCTGAACCTACTGTTGTTCAATGCAAAAGACCAAGCTGTATTTCCAGACCTTAGTCTTTTGGCTTCCAGAAAGAGAGAATTCTCTCTACTATTATAGTACTGTGAATATAGGAAGAATGAATTTCTATTCTAAAAGAACATACAATCACTTTGGTAGTAGAGCTGGGTTACGAATTTAATGCTGAACTTTTGATACCATGGGGAAAAAAAAAAACAAAACATCTAAGTGTAAGAAATATTTGACAACTTAGAGTCACAGCATATTCCAATGCCACTTTTCACTTTTTAAAGATATTAGTTATAGGTTCTCACTACACAGAATGTATTTCTTGTTTTAAAAAGTCCATTTCCCTGAAACTGTAAGGCCTGATGGTAAAATGTGATATTTTATGAAGTTCTCCTTTTTTTTCATTTTGTCTGGCTACCAGTATTTACCAATCTAAAAGTGCCATAATAAGACATTCAGTCATTTTAAAAGTAAAAGGTAAGATGCTTTATTTTTTTTTCCTTTTAAAAGGATTAAGCCTATTCTAGGAAGTTAAACAATATCATATGCAAAGCAGGAGGTCTAAAGAGGGTGAGAGGTTGAGGACAGAAGGGAATTTATGTAAATGCACTGCTTCATCTTTTTCCATAAAAACAAACAAACAAGCAAAAACAAACAAACAAAACAAGACAACAACAACAAAAAAAACCCAAACCAAAACAAAACAAAAAAAACCAACCAAATCCCAAAGAGCATTATATCAGATTTTATCAGTTAATCAGGTTGTGCACTCAACATTAATCAATGCAATGTATAGTTAATAAATTATCTCATACTAGATCCTCAGTTAGAATTCTTACTCAAACAAGGACGTTCCTCTACAAATCATAGAATCATTAAGGTTGGAAAAGACCTTTGAGATCCTCCAATCCAGCCATCAAGCCAAAACTACCATGACCAATAAACCATGTTCTGAAGTGCCAAGTCTACATATTTTTTGAACACCTCCAGGGATGGTAACTCCACCACCTCCCTGAGTAGCCTGTTCCAATGATTCACCACTCTTTCAGTAAAGAAATTCCTCCTAAAATGCAATCTAAACCTTTCCTGGCACAACCTAAGCCCATTTCCTCTCATTCTATCTCTAGTTACTTGGGAGAAGAGACTTTCAGCCACCTCACTGCAACCTCCTTTCAGGTAGTTGTGGAGAACAATAAGGTCTCCCCTGAGCCTCCTTTTCTCCAGGCTAAACAATCCCAGTTCCCTCAGCTGTTCCTTGTAAGACATGTTCCCCGGACACCTCACCAGCTTTGTTGCCTGTCGCTGGACCCGCTCCAGCACCTCAATGTCCTTCTTATACTGTGGTGCCCAAAACTGAACCCAGTCCTCAAGCTGTGGCCTCAACAGTGCCGAGTGAGGGGGCAATACATGAACAGCCACTACTCTCTGCTTAAATCTGACTGATCTACCAAAATAAATACTTTTCCAAACTAGCAGGGTGAACATCCTATGAAGTAAACCACTCAAGCATTCAGATAACATCCCTTATGTGATAGCAGCTTCTGGAACAATTCCCCCCAAAAGAAGGCATGTACTGGTAAATAAGGTAAATAAAGTACCAAAACACTAGAGTTAATTCATTAGGAAAAAAAAAAAAAAAGTGTTTGCAGCAAGAAGCTAATTTTCCTAAAGCTGACAAAAATAAGGTTGCACTTTGTAAATCTGCAGAGACTCATGGCACTACAGGAGAGCATAAAGAGAAAAGGATGTGAAATCCTACACATAAACTGCTAAATCTGTTTTTATCTAATCTAAATTACAGAATTTCTGCTCTTAATTTTGCCCGTAGGGTTCTGTTGATTTAAAACTCCTACATTTATTGCATTTTCTGTTCTACAGGAACTAAAATTACAATATTCAAAACTACAGTATCATACAGAAGAAGTAATTATACTGCACAGGAATACTGAAGGGCACTATGCTTTATAACAGAGAGCATGGAAATAACTGCCACAGGACAGTCTGAGAACTGCCACATCTAGACTAGTCATCTATGCAGCTATACATCAATACACTGTAAACAAGGTACCACTGAATCAGGTATTTAGAAAAGCCTAATGGCTGTTAAGCCCGTTGGATTTTAAAACTGTATCTCTGGGTGTTATAAATGCCTTTAAATATCCTAATTGCAAAACTATTAATGAAGTATGCGAGTTTGTTGCGTATCAGCATGTGCAATGAGATAAATGTGATTAGCTATGAGTGCTGTCATCAGTTGTCAGCAATAAACAGAACAATAATGGGATATTCTGAGTGACACATATCTCCCCAAATACCTCTTTTAGATTAAACAAGTCAACTTCTTTTCAATAATTCGACCACAACTTAATTCAACGAGTGTCTTTTGTGTGCTCGCTTCTGTTGAAGGAATTTTGGGAAGTAAAGGGAAAATGTTTAATGATTCCAAGGTGCAGAAGATGAACAGTTTTATTATGACCTATTGATTTAACACCTATCTAGGAACTATTTAAATGTTAATTTCATTACTATGAAATTAGGAAAGCTCAGCAAATATTCTTTGCAAGATATTTACTGGTGCAGAAGATGTCAATACCTGAAAAAAAATAAAAAATTGAAGTACATACTATATTTTTTTTTATTTCTATGGTTACCCAAGGTGATAAGGAATATATGTCTTATATTCAACTGTTTTTCTTGGTCTAGTGTAAGTTCTACTGTCTGAGGAGCAAAATCATTAAGAAAAGCTTGTGTTAACTATGGGCAGTAAAGAATATCTGTTACAAAATCTAAGCATTTCATAAGAACAATTTCAAATTTCCACGTGGAAAATAAAAATTATGATTCTAGACCAGTAATGAGATTATCCTCATAGATAAAATTAATCCACTTCCTTCAAAGGGTAGAATATACCTTGCATTAAAAAAATGCACTTTTTATGCTTTACTTACTTTGATGAAAGTTGTTTGAAAATCTAATCTACAGAGGCCTTATCTCCATTTTTATTTCTTATTTTTTTTATCCATTCAGGAAGAAATATATACAGATGATCCTAGAGTCAAAGACAGGGAAGCCAATCTTTAAAAAAAAAAAAAAAAAAAAAATTTCACCATAAGTCTATAAATTTTAAAAAAATTTAGACATACCACAGTCCTATATGCCACACTTTCTCTGGGTGATCAGCAGAAAGTCTGGAACTGAAGCCCAAGGAGAAGCAATGTGATTAGGCCAGGACAGTGTCCTTAAATATCTGGTCTTCTCCAACAAGAGGTTCCTTCACTACTTTTCAGACAAGGCAATATTTTCCAGATGCAGATCCAGGAGCATCTGCAATGTTGAGATTGCACTCAAGAAAAAAAAAAATCTCATGCCCAAAAGGTCTTATGCTGATGTGACAGGTACAAAGTCTCAGGATTTGTGTGGGCTTGCCTTGACCTGAACTTTTTTTGAGACCTTTCTAGTGGTAAGGTGCCACTTGTCTAAACTCCCTTGCTTTGAACTCTGGGAACAACATATAGGCAAATCACAGCATAGTATGAGCCCTTGATGTGAACCAGGGGTGGAGAGGGGAAACAATGAGAAGTCAGTAGACTGTGCTGAGAGAATTTATAAAAATAATTTCTGGTTTATTCAAGAAAGAAACCCCTCTATTATGAACATTGCATTCGAAGGCATTGGGATCATGGTAAAGAATGACAATCTACACCATCCCATTTTTCTTGAGTAAGACTGGAATATAAGCCTTACAACAGAGAAAAGTGTGAGCATAACAACAAAATAGAGCTTTTATACAGGAAGATTTTTCATATAATGATTTTTGCTGTTACTAATGAAACTTTTCTGTACTGATTAGATCACTCGGAATATTAAAACATTTAGACTATTATAATGTTGTTAGTCTGCTTAAACATTAATCAGAGTAACCATAAATTTTTCACTCCATAATGTGCATATGGAATGTTCCCTTTGCCTGTAACAAGATTTTGAGTGTAAGAGGATTTTATTTCACCATGAACTCAAGAGAAAACAAAAGAGCTGCTTCGGTCCAAGTTTCTGTGTTTGTATAAGTCACACATCAGTTGTTCCCAAGGATTAGTGACTATGGACTTTTGAAGGCTCAAGTCAACTAGTAGACCAAAGCCACAGCAGATCTCCAGGGGAGTGGCAAAGCTGCATCCTTTGTTATGTCTGTGTTCATTGTCTCTTGCCTTCACAAGCAATGTTACACAGAAAGCTTGGCCAAGGCCCAGCCCAGAGTAATCTCTAGTGCTGTTTGAAAAAAAATGCTGGGGAATAGGGACAGACTGCTGAATTCCATTCCTAAAATATCAAAAAGCTGTGAGATTTTGGTATGCCACCTCCAGTTCCAAGGCAGAGTTCACTACTGAAGTATCTAACTCACAAAGACAGACATCTCCCATAAAGCATTTGCCATAAATGTTTACAAGAGATTTGGACTTTTACAATGTTAAATCTGGCATAAATATCCAAACAAAAGCATTTATTATGCCCTGCCATTTTCTGCATAAGCTCAGATAGAGTAAACAATATAGAAAAATCAGGAAAATGACAAAGTCTCTTTAAGATACTGCATATTGAGCACTGTAAAGACAATGTCCAGTTGCAAAGAACTGTAGGAAACACTCATGACACTGAGCATCCTGTCAAGTAAATGACAGAAGAAACTGAGTTTAGACAAATGGAAAGCAACACCTAGGTAAAGAAAAATCCTCATTTTATCAATTACTGCTACTCAGGACTAGTTAAAAAACAAACAAACAAACAAATAATTAAAAAAAAAAATGGAGACATGGGTGTTTGCTTACACTGGTCAGCTCCAACATAACTATTTGTATGTAGCCTGTCAATGCAGAAAGAAAATGAGAATGGTCTTCTTTTTTTAAACAAAACAAAACAATACAACCCCAGTGTATGACATTTTCCCTGGTATGATGCCAAACTGGGCTCAGTAGAAAGTAGACACCACTCCAGCATTTCAGTCAGCAGTGCTGCACCATTACATTTCCCCCTCTGAAGGGTCAAGCCTCAAGAAACCCTGCTTCAAGCCTAATTTACTGTGATGGGCCTTGCTGCAGGGAGCCTTAGGCTACCACATGCCAGGTTCCCAGGAATGTCATATTCCTTTTTGTTGAGCTGAGACCCTGCAGTCATAAATTTGGCAGCTGGAAGTTCTGTGCTCATTGTCACAAATGTTTGAACTGAAGAATTTTATTAAGAGAGCTTTGGAATAAATTTTGTACTTTATACAACAGGGTATGTAGAAATGTTCTCATTACTTAACTTTCTGTTCTTAATCAGAAGGTTTATAATTAGATAATATATAGAATTCGGGGAATGATAGTTAACAAAAAAATAGGTTTACAAGGTAAATGCTGCAGACCAGATGGCTATTTCAGTCAGATATCATGGAGAAACTGTTGTCTAAACTTTCACAGGATTTTAGCAATTTTCAGTCTTACTAAGAGTCAGTAGAAAGTTACTCCTTAGTAACCACTGTTTTTCAAAACATTTGCATGGAAATCACTAATCAGGAGTAGGTTTGTTTGTGCTCAGTCACTTAAAAATAGGAAGTTTTGTCTCATGCTAATGAGAGATGATAAATTTCTGCTTCTTTTAATTTAATGCAAAGCATGATACAATGTCCTTATTACAGGATTTTCAGTTATTTCTGAAATACAATACAGATTCCTGGGGGTGGATGGAGCGGGGGGGGGTGTGGGGTGTGGAAAAAAAGGCAAAAGACAGAGATTGGTAATGAGTGGCTGAAAATAAGTAACTACTATTTACTGCAACTTTTCTTCTCCTTAAATGTAACCTTTCTTTTAAGTGGATCTATATGGTTATTCCATATATTCTATATATGGTTATTCTAAACAATCTGTGCTAATCAAAGATTCTATATCGACGTGTAAAACTAGCTGGTCAATACACAGTCAAGATTTAGTGAATGTATAGACAGAAATCCAGGCAGCTGCTGTATACATTTCCCTCAACACAGTCTTGAAGTCATTCATTTGACAGAATGCCTCTGAGAAGTATATGCCAGTGTGCACCAGACATAATGCAGTGGGTCACCATTTGCTTTATAAACAATGATGCCTAGACATGGGAGCAATCAAACTCCTCCAGCTGGGTGCAGACACTGAAAACAACAATTCCTATAGACATCAAGACTACGAAATGTGTAGTCATAGAGGACACACATGAAAAAAAAAAACCATGGGAGACTAATATCCTAACTAAGAATAAAGTCTATGACTGTCATGAAAGGAAATGTAGAACAGGTCCAAATAGACACTTTAATTAAAAAATTATGAAAAGTAAGATATATTATCCACACAGGACTGAAATGATGATGTTAGTGGAAACAAGAATGTGAAAAGGTGTCTTCATGGGTGAAGCAGAAGCTACTAAGAAGCCAGATATTTAGGCAACCAACTCATCGAAGGCTTCAGCAGGGGAGTCATAAGGCATTGAGAAATGCTGACAGAATATTATGCTTTGGGTATCCTTGTAAAAAAAATGTTAATCATCTCATAATTAGACATGACAATGAAGCAGACTCTGAAAGACTCAGAAAAAGTCCAAATTCTTCCAACTATTGTAAGAAACAGAAAATATTCAAGAAGACCACAGGGAAGTAGGTGGGGATGGACAGAAGCTGCAAACAAATCCTGTTCCTCACACTGTGAGCTTAGCAGACTCTTTCACTGTTATTACAGCTTTCCCCTTCAGAGAAGAAAAGCTCCCTAACAAGCAGAGGGTGAAGCGTGAATCCTTAAAAAAAATGGAGGACCTGATCAATAAAGAGCTTTTAAAGGTCAGGTTATGAGGAGACTGTGTCTCCTTCAATACAACACATTGCATGTGGTAGAAAATGTGGATTTACAGCACTTGTGAAAACTCAAGCTTATCTTAAACTGGGCATCTGAAAGTGTGCTTTCTTTCCTATCCAATAATTTGAATTACTAAATATATTTCCCCCTTTGCAACAAGCTTAGGAATGTCAGGAAAATAGGTAGCAATGCATAGCAGTTCAGTCATTCACAGTGGGAGGAGAGAGAGAATAAGAGAAGTATGGAACAAACAGTTTGTTTCAATGCCATGACATAGATATCAACCAGGAGACAACTAACTCCTGCTCAGGATATTATAAAGAAAGTGAAAATGAAATCAAATTAAGTGAAATAATGAAATGAAACTAAATGGTAAAATACAATACAGTAAAATAAAAATAAAATAAAATAAAATCCCAGTAAGACTATAGTTTACAAACTAAGGGATCTGTACTTCAGATGCAGCAGAATACAAAGCTCAAATATCTTTCTGTACTTGCTATTTAAGTAATAGACAAATGACTAATACTTAGAAAGGAAACACCTACAATGCCAAGGAAATAATAATGTTTCTTTGATTTTCCTTTCTCTCTACATCTTGACATAATGTGAGTTTTCTATTGAACCTAAGACTGTGAATTTGTTTTGGATACAGATAAATACATGAATTTATATGAATAGATTCAGATTTTTGTCCAGATCTGATGAAAATTCTTTGTTGTTCATTCCACAGTTTTTAGACTGATGGAAAATTGCTCACACTGGAGAATGCTTCAAAATACTTTTTGATATACAGCACATCAGAAGACTTCAAGCATTTCAACTCTGGATGTGACAACAGATTTCAGATTTCAGTGTTCCAACAAGGCTCTGACAAAAGCATGTTGACAAGAACAGAGAGAATGAAGAAAAACCCAAAAATCTGTCATTAATACATTGTATTTCTGCTTCACTGTGTACAAATCCCTTTCTAGCTTGGTATGTTAAAAGATGACTGTGTTGCAATGGAATAAATGTATATATACATATCAGTTAGGGAATTAAAGAACATTGCAAAGAAAGCTTTTGAAAAATTGCTATATCTGACAGGAAAATGGAAAGCAGAAATTAGAGACCAGAGTCTTCAGATTGCATTGTCAGGATTATCCCCATTATGAAGAAGAAAAGTGTTGTGTATGATTCACTTCTATGGGCAACAAAAGTAAAGGGAACAGGAGAGAAAAACTTCACTCTGCACAGATGAAGGCCCTGAGTCTGAGGGGTGAAAAGGAATAAATCAATGCTGAAGCCTCTCAGTGGACACATTGTTTACACACACTGTGTAAGAACATACAAATCACAATTCCTCCCAAAGCAAAATGAACAATAATGACTTAAAGATGAAGAAATAGAAATTTTTGTTCTTCATGAAAAATCAAACATTCAAGGCCCAAGGCTTGAGGATAAAGCTCAAGGCTGAATTTGTAGTGTGAAGTCTCTACTTATAGTATAAGTGAACCCTTGGAGCTGTACAGCTCTGCTGTGCCTCTGTTCATCAGAGTGAATTAAAGGTTGCACATGGTGAAATTTTTATGGTGTCCAGAGTAAGAGTTTCCCACCTTGCAACACAAACTGACACAAATCAACACCCTCATGTATTTTGTGAAAAGTCATTTAAAGCTAAACATCATGTACACTAAATTCCCTCACCTTATGAAACCCCGCTGCACAGGAAGGGTTTAATGGAGGAATATATTTGCAAATGGGTAACTTGATATGCATATGTATTTTCCTGAGGTCAAAACTATTAACATATTAAAAATTAACATAATGAATAATATTACTTGGACTTTGAAGTTAAGGAATTTTTTTTTTTTTTTCAATTTTGTTTCAAACATACCTCTAACATTCAAAGCCCTTTTTATTACAAAAGAAGTGTCATAGTATATCATAATATAGATTATAATAATAAATGTGACTAATAATATCCAGAAATTTATTAATGTCTTTACTACTTATTTTTGTCTGAATTCATGCAGTTTTGTCTACTTAATGCTGCTTAGTCGACAGAAATCAGAGAAGTGAGATAATTTTAAGATCTGATTCGGGGGAAAATGTCGTCAATTAATCAGATTCTGAAAGTTGTTTTGAGAACTGTTAGTGGAATGAACAATCCCAACATATTCTTTCTGTTGTTTTTATTCTGCCTATCGATTTTGTGTGAGAGAAAGCATAGAAAAGACACACACTGCAGAATCCCATATGTGCAAGTCAAAATGCATGTAGATCTAGGATCCTAACTGTGTGTTCATTTTAAATTACTCAAATATTTCAAGTTTGAGAATCTGCTTGAATTGAATGTACTTTTCTCAGAAGGATTTCAGGAATTTATTATATAAAACAATACTAGAAGAAACGTTCCTGTTAGCTTCCTGCTTTGGATTTGAAATCAAAACATAAGATTGAAAGCTTATGAGTTTAATTGGAAAGTATTCATATTTGTGACATATATTTAAAGACAAAGAGTTTTAAGAAATTTATTCTCATAATTTTTTTCTGAAGTCAGTGTTTTCTTAGTTCTTTCTTTCAATTAAGGAGCTTACTCAGAAACTCATGTTCAAATCCTGGATTTAGTGTTAGCAACTTTGACATTTTCAATAACTAACTATTGTGTGAAAAATCTGCCTGCAATTCTTCACACAGCTTCATTACAAATCCTTATCTTTGACAGGGATTTCTTCTCTAACCACATCAAACTTGATTTTTTCTTCTTTTTGGGTGGAAGAAGCAAACAGTAAGGACAACAGGTGGAGTAACAAAAATTTATGCCATTAAAGTGTTATTCAAGGCAGTCTCAAATCTACTGTCTTGCATACTTTTAAAAAAAATACATTGTTTTCTCCAAGAGAAGAAAGCCTTCAGCAAATGATTATGCTGTTTCAGGAACAGAAGTCGTTAATGCTGAAAAAGCCTTCTCACTAATCAGACTTGGAAATTAATGTCCCACTAATCATGAAAAGAAATCTATTAATTTAATGGAAAATGTAGAAAGAAAATATGCACACAAAACCCACCCAGACCTCTGTTTCAGGAACTTTGTAAAATTGAGCAGACCTTTCAATAACCCTTTTGCCTCTTTGACCTAACTTATATTAGATCAGCTGTGGCAGCATGAATGCTAAAATGGAACCTTCTGGGGTGGCTATGAGGCAAAGGCATCTCCAAAGTAATAACTTAATGAGGAGGCAATAGATATAATATGGAGAATGGGATGAAGCCAATAAGAATGAAGTAGATAAAAGAAATAAATTGTGGGACTGGAGAAAATAATGCAATATTGACATACTTTTTTCAAGTTAGACTCATTGTCAAGTGAGACAAAAACGGCTGAAGAGCATGCAGCTATTTTTACTTTTTCCTCATCTCTTATGCTCCAGCTTATTACAACATAATAAAATCTGCAATAGAATTCAGCTACAACTGAAGATGGACTGACTATTACAATTTAATTTTATAAAATATTAAGGATGAAATAAATATCTCTGTCTTGAGAAAGATGCGGAGTTATTCTCAAAATCCTTCTCTCAGATCATTTTACCCCTTCTTGGATCATCATCAGAAGTGTCTGATTCCTAATGTAGTGTTCATGTCATCTGAATATGATTTAGACAAAATTTTAATCCCTGTGAAACCTATATAAATTCATACCACCACCAGTCAGGTCATTGTTAAGAAAATAAAACTGATTCATAGTTATGCAGAGCTGAAAATTCTGCTTCTGGGTAAGTGTTGCGAAAATGTGGATAATACCCTGGGACATTTAAGGAAGTTTTAAATGTTAAATGGCTTGCTGGGATTAAGCACTTCACAGAAATCATTTTTTGCTCATTTGTAGAGGGTTAAAACGATCCTCACCTTCCCCTCTGATGAGGCTCAGCTCTAGATTTGCAAAGAAATGTTGTATTAAGAGACCTTAGAAATGTAGTGCCATTTTGGATGAGGACCTATTAAAAACATCCTAGACTGCAGTGATGATCTGTCAATGGAAGTTGCTTTCTTCTGGGTGCTGCAGGCAAACGGATACAGCTTTGTGTACTCTGGTACACAACAAGCAAGGATCAGGAACGTCTGTGATGCTTATAAACTTAAACCACCAAAACACAGAAACTACATTTATGCTTGGTACTAACCCTCAGAAGCAAAGGTGATACAAAGGATGACATATTTATGGTTGATAATAAAGAATATATAAAGTTAAATTCAAGAATGGAAAGAATATAGATTAATTGAACAATATTGTGTATGGTTTATTGAAACAAATCCGAGGACAAGACTAACCATCTAAAGCTATTCTTATGATGAATATAGATCACAGTCAAACTGAGAAGAGAGTGCTTCCTTTTCAGCTTCCATAGTCTTTTGACACTTTAAAATTCGAGAGGAATGGTTTCTTCCCCTTTCTCATGTGTTAGTAATGTTATAATTAGCAGACACATGGTATGGCTAGCCAGTAGAAATTAAGAACATTGGAAAAGTCACTAAGGTAGATGGTGTCTGCTACTTATAAAATATGATATCAATTTTCCCCATACATTTTCTATGACAATTTTTAAAAGATAAAATGAAATAAATTAATTCCCCTTCATCATAAAATATAGTAATGAGACTGAGTAAATAAAGCTTAATGGTGCCACTCATTACTGATTTGAATTTCCATCATTTTTTCTTCCTTTTTATTCTCTCTGGTTTATTTTTATTTATCATTCTTTCAATATGTGCCTTGAAACTTAGATGAGGACCCCATTTTCTTTACTTAATTTTGTTTGTGCTACACAAGGTCAGAAGGTAAAATTCTGCCCTAGGGCAGATGTTTCCTTTATTTGCTTTTGCAAGAGGTCATGACCATCCACCTGCAACTTTGAACTGCAATGATTACAACTGTCTCAGGCACAAAAGACATCTGTAATAAATACTCATTAGAAATACTGGGTTGACTAGTCACTTGAGCAGTAGTAATAGAAATAAATTTTGGGTTCGATGAGTAGACGGCTGCTAAAGCATTCAGGAAAGCATTGCCTACTAAAGGAAGTAGTAGGAAAAAAAAAGCCATAGATGAGATATTGCTTTGAGCTTCTTCATCATCTTCTAAAATGACAATGTGGAATAAACAACCCATTTTACCTGACCTCTGAGCTTACCTGTGTTTCAGTATTGTCAATATTCGTTTTGAAATACACATTCACTTTTAGTGTAAATATTTCATCCCACAGAGTGAGTTTTCTTCTCAGCGTTTGCCTTTTCTTTCCTTCCTTACAGTTACCTCATACATTATATACATAGTGTACATAAACTTACACTTTTTTAAATTCAGTCTTTAAATTTTATTAAAAGTAGTCCCAGCATCAGCAAATGTTGATAACACAAGTAAAAGTTTTGAATTTTCTCAAAATTTAAAAAATAGATACTATATTTCAAGGAAATTTAGTATAGGAATATTTATTAACTATATATATGGTATACATATAAGTATGGGAGTATGTATTGAAATATGTGGGGGAGTTTTCAATGGACTGGGGATGGCAGTTACTTCTAGAATTTTTTCTTTCCATAAAACCAGGCACATTTTTATCCTTGTCAGAATAAGCACGTATCATTGTTGGAGGTTACCAATGATGATTTTCTTTAGTTTCACAAACGTTAAAGGCAAACTGTTTAAGAAAGCAAACAAGCTTTCACTGACATTAATCTGCATGTATGTTTTCATATTTTAAAAGTAGTTGAAATGACCGGGGCATGATAAGGGCATTATTGGAACTATAATGACCCAACAAATATGTATTCAAATTTCATTATAATTCCAGAATTTTTTTTGCACCACAGTCAGTAGCCAGGTTTGGATTATGAACACAGAACAAACTACAGCAGTTGAAGGATGAGTAATTTAATTTTGTCCCATACTTCACAGTTATTCTTCAACAGACATGCATCATTGAACATATGCATATGCATTTTCACCACTGCTGTTGTTCAGTGCCATAAGTAACATTGAACAGACTCCACTTGGAAAAATCCCTGAAGATAAGGATTCTCGGGCACCCACCCATGCAACCTTCCTAAAAGAAAACCCTGCTTTTTTGGAAGGAGAAATTCCTCAGCATCTGTCTCCGAAGGCTGCTATGCAGCTGAGAGCAGATCATGAGCTTTTGGTATCCATGAGGAAGGCCTATGGCAGAGCTGTTTTCATGCTGCAGGCTCCCAAGAAAACTTTCAAGAAAACAAGTCATGACTCTGACACCATCTTGGGAACAATTTACCAAAATGTGCTTCTGGAAGACATTTTGGTTCCAGGAATCTGACATTATCCTGTTTAAATATTACTACAGTAGAGAAAAAAAAAAAAAATGCAGACATCTCTAACTTCAGCTTTTTGTTCTGGAGAATAGTTGGAGATGTGAGTAACGTATCAAGCACCTGCAGCTTTCCCACTGAACATTAAAAAATATTAAAGTAATAAGGAAAAGATAACTGTGCTCATAGCAATTGAAAGAAATATCAGGAACTTAATTTTTATTACCCTTATACATTTACTCTCTTATACCGATTCTATATTCATTGAATTTAAAAGTGACAGAAAGCTCATCTAACTTAAAATCTTCCCAGAAACCTTTAAAATATTTTCCATTAATTCACTTTCTTACTGATGCTAATAATAACTCACGCATACTTTTTGCCTAGTTTAACCATTGCATTTCCAAAGAAGCTAATGGTGGGTTTCACCTAACACAGGTGCAGCTCAACTATTTATGTGATGTAGACAAGTTAATCTCTTGTTTGTAACTGCCACTTTGTAAGAACAAGAATTTTACATTGATCCACTTCCAGATCTGCCAACCCCTGAAGAAGTCTCAAGTATTCTGAGGAAACACAAATGCTACCAGAAATCCATGTTTAAGTCTGCTGACTTTCCTAAAATATCTCTATTATACCCTTTTTATCTGTAAACTCATTTACAGAAAGAGAATTATAGATTTTTGCAATAAGAGCCTACATAGTTTAAAATATTTTGCCTAATAAAAATGTAGCATAACATATAGAATAACAGTTAATAACATAATAACATGATATGATGCTTCATGCAGATCAGGGTTTTATGATGGCGCTTGGAAGTCTATCAATGTCTTGGCTCAGAAAGGATAACACTACTGGCACTTTGGCCAAGTGCTGGATCCTGAACTTGGGCCACAATCACCTCATGCAATGCTCCAGGCTTGGGGAAGAGTGGCTGGAAAGCTGCCCTGCAGAAAGGGACCTGGGGGTACTGACTGACAACTGGCTAAACAGGAGCCAGTGCGTGCCCAGGTGGCCAAGAAGGCCACCAGCATCCTGGCTTGTATCAGCAGTAGGGTTGCAAATGGGACTAGGATAGCGATCGTCTCTCTGTACTCAGCACTGGTGAGGCCACACCTGGAGTCCTGGGTTCAGCTTTGGGCCCCTCACTACAGGAAGGACATTGAGGTGCTGGAGAATGTCCAAAGAAGGGCAACGAAGCTGGTGAAGGATGCAGAGAACAAGTCTTATGAGCAGTGGCTGAGGAAACCAGGGTTATTTAGTGTGAAGAAAATGATGCTCAGGGGACACTGTTGCACTCTACAACTACCTGAAAGGAGGCTGTAGAAAGGTTGAGGCCAGGCTTTACTCATAAGTAACATGAGATAGGACAAGAGGAAATGGCTTCAAGTTGTGCCAGGGGAGGGGTTGGTTGGACATTAGGAAAAATTTCTTCACTCGAAGAGGTTGTCAAGCACTGGAACAATCTGCCCAGGGAAGTGGTTGAGTTACCATCCCTGGACATGTTTAAAGGCCATGTAGATGTGGTGCTGAGGGACATGGTTTAGCAGTGGACGTGACAGAATTAGGTTAATGGTTGGACACCGTGATCATAAAGGTCTTTTCCAACTTAAATGATTCTATGATTCTATAATACAGATGATGGTGTACAGAGCAAAGAAGATATTTCAGCAAGGTTACAAGTAAATGTTCATGCATTATATTTTCATACTCTTTGAAATTGTGAGAAAGGATTTTACAGTGGTGGTATTTAAAATAGTGGATTTAAAACCTATCTATCTGGGACCAATGGTACTATGATGTCTCTAACAGAGGCTAACAGCTCAGTCAGGTGTGAATTTGAAAGGATTCTTAGCAATAGTATTTCTACAGAAATAATTTTGCCATTACACATTTTGTTTGTTTAGTAGGTTTCCAGTTCAGAACTCCTCAGACACAAAATGCTGTTACATTGCTGGAATAGCTGAAGGACAGAACAATGCAGTAGAGGTAATAAGACTACAGTACTCTGCTCTAACTTTTAACAAGACTTGCATAGCATTTTAGTTTATGAAATTCTGTGTGTCTAATAGGATTATTACTTTTGCAACATGCTTTTAATTTTTACCCTTCACTTTCATTTAATTTTAAAAAGCCCAAGGTTATAATTTCTCCAGTATGCTACAGCTTGTCTTACAAATTCCCTCCCAAAACCAGCCTTTAGCCAATCCTGGCATCACTCTAATTAAATTCAGCAAAAGGAACAATGAGCAAATATAAATGATAATTTTTAAATGAAATCTGGATTATCCTGCCAGCAAAGGAAATGCATTTCTCATCATAAAAATGTCAAAACAGTTTAAGGATTAGAGCTTATTCTGCAGGAAATCAGATACAACTTTAAAGATCACCTAATTAAAGTTTCCACTTGCCTACGGTTGGCATTACTTGGCATGTTTTTTGACAGATGGCTTAAATATATGTCATGGCCCTGAGTACTCCAATGGACTGTAATTGCCACGTCCAGCCTCTCCTGAGACCCCCACTTCTACTCATCTCTGGACTAGGGGCTGTATTTCAGCTCAGATACATCAAGAACTTAAAGTGACACAATTTAAGTAATCCACAGTTATTAAGTAATTTTGCCTGCAGCAAAATACATCCTGAACCTTGCAGAGACCAATTATCTTATAACACATCGATTAAGTGGTCAGTATGTGTCATAATTAGTTGGTATTACTTGAAGAGAAAAGGTCAATATTCTTATTCTCTCTTTAAAGTGGATTTCCATTGGCAATGAGGTTAAAGGGAGGAAGGAAATTAAACACTTTGCTTATTGCAGAGGATTGAAGAATTACAAATGGATTATTTCTAAAGTCATTTGGTTTAGTCATTCATATTTAACTACCTTACAGGAGATCAGTGAGACACATTTACAAACTATATTTGAACTTCCTTAAATACATGGATTTTAAATACGCAATCAAATAAAAAGAAACTGAATTAAATGGATGCAGCATAAAAGCATGTAAAGAAATATAAACAGTAAAAGTTGAATCTGGTGATACACACCAATATTCACACACAACAGTCCCATCACTGACTCATCACTGAGTAGTAAGAATGCCTCTCTGAACCTTGCTGTAGTATGTAAGTGGAAAGTATTTGAATTTTAAAAATATTTTGAGTGCAACAAACTTCTTATGGGCTATATAAAGATAGAATAGTCTGGAAAACCAAGAATATACTAGTAGTATAGTTAAGATCATAATGCTCTTGCCCAGTTACAACAGTGATAAGAATTCCAGTCCACTCTCAATAATGCCATTTCAGGTGCTCTCTTAGGACATATTCTTGAATGTTATAATTACTCAGAAGTCCTCTAGGTCCTGAGGCTGATGGTTTCTGCTAAGGTAGTGTGGATAGCTCTCAGCACCCTGGCTGGGAGGGGTAGGATGTGTATGCTAACTTCCTCCTCTTTGCCAGGTTGAGGAGGATGTTCATACTTCTTCCTCATTCTTGAGATCCATGCAGTTAATTTATAGACATTTTCCTAGCACAGTCTGACAACAAGCCCCTTGCCTTCATTTTTTCGTTATTATCGAGCTGTTCTGTTATCTCTGAAACTGGTCTGTCTTTAGTCATATGAGGCTTTATCCCTGTAAGGACCACTGATTGACCACAGTGATTGGTATTAACAGCATGAGATTTCTGGAATCACCACATACTTAAAATTTTCCATAGAATAATTTATTCTGGATGGCTTAGGCAATTTAATCCACGTAATTAATTTTTGTCTCTATGAGCTAAAATAAAACTAAACAAAAACAAAGCCACAGACTCCTGATTGCTAAACAACTGTTGCCAGACCTAACAGAGCTAAAATTCACTCAGCCTAAGACAAAACGAGAGAAGTCCTGAGACCCTGCACTATGCAAGCTGTACTAATAAAAGCCTCAGGCTTTTTATTAGTAAAGGCAAAAAAATCTTTCCTGGGATAACAGACGTTATAATGTTGTTAACAGATCATTATCTAAGATTGAGAGAAACCATACCTTTTTTCTGTTTATGCCAGAGACAGGATATTTTTACATTATAATACATCATATTAGATATTATAACAATGATATGATAATATACTGTTTATTCTATTATATTACAATTCAGTAAGTACCATCAACATTTGGAGCTCCACTGCAACAGCTACTATGAAAAGCTGGACAGTTCCAGATTACTTATGTTTTTACCAGAAAAAGAGAATTTATAACATGGATAGGTGAAACAACATTTCACGCTTTAGTGGCATAATGAGGAAGGAGTTGCTGGTTTAATTATCAGTCCAGTTTTCTAGACATTACATTTCATTCTTTTTCCAAAGCCAATTCCCTGTAAATCTATCAGCCTATTCCTTCTTAATTGTCATATTAACCAGCAACCAAGAAGCCCAGTGTCAGATACAATGACTCCTGGATGTAGAACAATGTCTTTATATTGTGAGTGGATATTATTTTGATCTTGGACTTACCCTATTACATAAAAAAATGCTGATGAGCAGTAGCAAAGAACAGAAACTGAAAGTCAGATTTCTCAGGTAAGGATTTGTGCAAAAGACTTGGAACTCTTAAACCTTTTTTTTTTTTTCCAGAGGGATTTATGGCACTCTGTAAGTGCATCTTGAGAAGGAAATCTGCCATTTATAGGTGGGGGCTGTTTCATTCATTCTTATCCAGGGGTTCACTGCAGTGTCCCTGTATTAGAAGAACTGCTTGATGCTTGTCTTTCAGAAAGGATGCTAATGGAGTGCAAGCAGTATAGTTGCAAGTAACTGTATTTTAAGAACTGAGAGAAAGTAAACCACAGGCTTGAAAGGCTTTTTCTTCTTTTTTTTTTTTTTTTTTTCCCTTGATTAAAAATTATCTTAGTAGACAATGAAGTTGCTTTTTAAATTATCATCCAGACTGTGTCTGTAAGGAGAATGTGCTCAGCACAATAAATTGCATACCTCAAAGCTGCTGACTGTATGAAGGCAATGAACTCAGTGAAGTAAGTTAATCCAGGTCTGTTTTATTTTCCTGGAATGCACAATGGAAAAAAAAGAAAAAAAAAAACAAAACCGAAAACAAACCAACCACCACCAAAAAAAAAAAAAAAAAGAACCAAAAACAACACTGAATGTTTGTTCCAGATGAGTACAACAGAAAGAATCAATCTTTTAGACAGTTGCATTATATTTTATAAAGGAGGAGAGGGGAAAAAGCAAAGGTAAAATGTTTCCAAATGTTTTCTAGCAAAATAATTTCTTCGTGTGTATTTTGGTAGAAAATAGTGTTTCTTTCCCCTGAGATTTATTAATAATTTCAATCACTTCTCTAGATTTCTTTCAAAAGGAATTACTTTCATTTTGGAATATATGAAAGACTGAAGCCACTTTCAGCTTCTTGCATGGAATGGGTGCAATCCTTATTGCTCTGTGTGAATACTTGGAGGGAGAGATAAATTATTTTCTACCTATACTACAGACCATTAACTTTGGCTTAATATTTCTTTGAGTCCAATATTCTGTGTTCAACTGAACAATATGTTCCTGGAAGACTTATTCTGAAAGCAGTGTGAAATGAAAAATATCTACCTTTCTACCGTTTTTCCTGATAGATTGTTTCCTTTACAAATAATTTTTGCTCTTACTTCCTCTCCAAATCCCCAACACAGTTCCAGTTTGAATCTCTCTGTCCTGAGCTTCCAGCTCTGTTTTTCACTGTGGCTTTCTCTGATAGATCAGACTCTTTAAATAATGCCTGTTATTGAAAAGGTTTTGACTTCCTGATCAAGCCACATATCATTTTGTTTATGTTATGAAGCATGTATTTATAAATGGCATTTCAACATCAAGTTAGCTAATACTACACTTTAAGATTAAAATGATCCATTAAATACTATCTTCTCTCATTCATTCTCATGTATGGACAGATGGATTCAATTAGTTTCCCAGTCAAGCCATTCAAAAAAATCAGACTACAATACTCAAATTCACTTTCACTCAAGGTCACATACAACTCTTATCAGGTTATGATTACCTATTTTGGAAGTTAGCCTGCATTTTTCCTCCTACTTCACAGAGGTGTTTTTCCAGTGTATCAATAAGAAGGATCATGTATATCTATACACAAAACTACAACGCATGTTTGCTTTTTGTCTTTTTCCTATATAAAATAAGAAAAATATCTTCAATTGTAATGAGTTATTACTTTGGTCCTAGAACAAAGCATTTCTACAGGCTGGGCGTCTTCCACGGTGCAAAACACTGTACCCAGACCCAGCCCACTTGAACAAAGTACTTTGTTCTGATTGCCTTATATGCATGGATTTTTTTCTTGTCCAACTCATTTTCTAACTCTCCACTTGCCTCTTCCTTTTTTATTGTAACTATATGGTATAATATATAAGAATATATCATAATAGTTATATATTACATATAATATAATATATAACATATTCTATAAATATATATATCATACCATAA
>NW_008596783.1:301-20357 GCF_000691845.1 Merops nubicus | reverse complement strand
GTGCAAAAGGGCAATGGCTGTTGACCTCTGGAGGGGAGCCCACACCAGAGCTCTAGGCCGCTGCTGCCGACTGGGGTGCACCAGGGCAGGCAGCACCCGGCCTGGCCACCCAAGCCACGCTGGGGCGTGTGGGCAGAGAGCAGCCACGGTATAAATTTAGGTCACTAAAAGCCCAATGTTACTCAACCACAAACCCCCGAGGGGCACAGAGGGCAGAACTGCTTAGTGAGGCTGGGAGGGTCGGGGAGCAGTGAGGCCTGAGTGTGGGGCCCTGAGGGGGGCAAGAATCCCTCTGGTCCTGCGCAGCCCTGCCTGAAGCCTGGCGCGTGTGGGCAGAGAGCAGCCACGGTATAAATTTAGGTCACTAAAAGCCCAATGTTACTCAACCACAAACCCCCGAGGGGCACAGAGGGCAGAACTGCTTAGTGAGGCTGGGAGGGTCGGGGAGCAGTGAGGCCTGAGTGTGGGGCCCTGAGGGGGGCAAGAATCCCTCTGGTCCTGCGCAGCCCTGCCTGAAGCCTGGCTCGCTCCTCTGCCCTTACAAATAGTTCTTCCGTAGCGATCATTTCTTTCCTTTCCTACCCCTACCTACACACAAGCCTCTGTGTTGCAAGTACACTTTTTGAGGGACTTCAAAAACACAAGTAAAATTTGTGTTTTGGCAGGTCAGTGTTTCAAGTGGGTTGAGCAAATAATTTCAAAACTAGGCAACATGCAAAATTTGACTTTGTGGGGGTTTCACTATTTTTAGGCATTAACTAAGTGGAGCTGCAAGCATAGAAGGGAGGGGAAGGAGTAAGCAGAAAGAAAAAAGGAAAACAAAGCTGAATCTTTTTTACATTATCCCTAATAAAGGACATTAAATAGAGCAAAGAGTATACTTTGTGTGTTTTTGTTTTGTTTTGTTTTGTTTTTAAAAAAAACCGGTCTAGAAGCATGAGAAATTTTTGAATGTTAGAATAAGCTGTTAAAACCATAAACAGAAATTCTCAAAAGCGTGATACTGAAGCCAAGTATTTGTTCTGAGCCAGGAAATATGTGTTTAAGATCTTTAAGAAGACATGGATACACTGAAGGTATTAGCAGAGTTTTGGAAGACACATATGTTAAAGGGTAATAGCTGGTAAAACCAGTGAGCATTGTTAAACTCTGTCATTACAGATCAGTGCACAGATCCTGGCACCCTCAATGGAGATGGTGGGCAGATGTATAACTTAAATATTAAGGCTGAATGAAGTACCCTTGTAGTTCAGTGTGGTCTGAAAGCCGGATACATTGCTCTGCTCAGATGGACGTTCTTATTAATCTGAAAATAATCACTAGAATGACTTCTGCATCACACAGACTTCTGTATCTGGAGGCTCTCCCCTTCACATTAGCAAAACCTGCCAACTTTGGTGTGTTAAAATTTCAGATTCAGGACAAAGTTTATTGTACTATGAAATTTCCTGTTACCTCAGAAATCATAATATTGAGAAAACTAGATGTGGAAGTTGTACTCTCTTGCTGATCTTCCCACGCTCATTTGAAGAGCCCACATCTCCAGTCTTTATCTGCTGCCTGGCTATAAGGATGCTATGGGGAAACATGTCACAGGCTAATGTCCAAGCAAGCAACATCTGCTCTCCCATTGCCTACAGAGCCAGTCTTCTCATCACAGAGGTGCTCAGGTCAGTCACACATAGTTTGCTTTTGGTAAATCCATACTGTCTGTTCCCAGTCACCTTCTTGCTCTTGCTGAGTCTGGAAGAAAACTCCCAGAGTTTCAGTCAGCCATAAGTTCCCCAGATCTTCCTTTCTTCCTGCCCTTGGGGACCTCCCACAAGCACCACAATCATCAGATGACAGAAGGTGGCCTCACAAGGACGCTGGCCAGCTGTCAGTGTGATTGGTTTCTTCTTATCTGATCCCATGAGCTTGCATATGTCCAGTTTGTCTGAGTAATCCATAACTTTATCCTCCTATTCTGTGAGCGGCACCTTTCTCCCCCAAGCTTTGCTACTACCCACAGGGATCTGGGATGCCCAGGACCACACCTTGCCAGTAGCAACAGCACTGACAAAGTCTTGGGTGTCCTGTGCCACTAGGTGCTCTGCCCCATTAAGTAGCAACACCACAACTTCCTTAGCCCTCCTTTTGCTGTTAGTGTGTCTACACATGCTCTTGTTGTCCTTCACCAGTTTCAACTCTGGCCTAGCTTTGGCCTTCAGAATTTATCTCTGCATGATGCTCCTAAAGCCCTTCCTGGAATGTAGCCCAGTCAATAATTACGTGGAAACTATCTCCATAACTTTTTTCAAGACATTTGGTTATCTTTTTACAGCCTAATAGCAGGAAAGACCAGGACTGCTCAAAATACCCAAGATAGGGACACCTTGGATTTATATGATGATGGTCTTCCTTAACCCCTTTTTCTTTCCAAGTGCTAGCTAACACTTCGTTTGGACTTGGGGATTTTGACCCTCACAAAGAATCAGGTGCATGTTTTTTCCGTGGACCTATCAATTGCAATCTTGAGATCTTGCCCATGGCCAGTAATGGGCAGTTCATGGCCCATTACTGCTCTGAGGTAAAATTGCTTAGACATGTCACAGATTTTCCTCTGAAGAAACCAATGCAGTTGTGAGGAAGAGGTAGATGGCAGCAGACAGAGGGAATGTGCAGGATGGATCCAGCTGATGTGCATGCTGGGGTTTGTGTACTGCACTGGCTGAATGCAGGGGTATGGGAAGGAGACTCCTCTGAACAGGACAACAGGTATGAAAAAACTCAGTCTTTTATTTTGAGGTGTGGTACAAATCACATTGGCTGTGGACATGCAAAGCATGATATGGTAAGGGATATACTCAGAGCAAATTGCTCTGCAGCAGTGGTGTATGGATGACCAAGCTGCGTGATGGATTTTGTTTTGATTCTGCTCGGGATAAATTGCTATTTTGGGGGAACTTCTAAATCACTTTTAGGTTTTGTATCGTGTGCTTGCAACTTTTTTTTGACACTGAAGTAGCTTGACTAGCTGTGTGAACTGTGACCATTGGTGTGCTCAAGTTGTTTCTGTTAGAAAGGGGATAATTGTACTTTCCTGCCTCATTTCAGTACGTTACATATTCTGGAGTGCTCAGATGTTAGGGTACAAAAATGCTTTTGCTGCCTCAAGTGTTTTCAGCTACTTTACAATGATACAGCCAGCTGCTGGAAAGCAACTGGATCTGCCCAGCTGAGCACACTGAATTTGGAGAAATCTGATTGGAATTCCCAGGGGAAAAGCCACCGCTCCCTCCCTGCTTCCTCACTAATCCTTGCTGAGGCTCCAGTGCCTGGGCGTGTGCTGCAGCTGGGGAGGGAAGTGCCTGGACTGTGCTCGCAGCGATCCCCTCTGCGGGGCAGGCTCCAGTGGGATGCTTCAGTTATGTGGCTGAAATAACGCCCGATAAAAAAGTAAAAATCAACAACTTCAGCTAATAACCTGGTTGCTAAGTAGAAGCCCTGCAGATAATCTAATCTTAGCATCTGCACATTTGTAAACAAGTGGGGTTTTTTAACTGCTGAAGAGGAACAAATACAACTTGCTTCGTACACACGTCGTATGGAATAGGCAGCGGTTTTCAGCAGGGGGGGAAAAGAGGTTAAAAATAGAATCCCAACCCTCATTCACCATTCACTTGTGATGCTGGAGAAATGCCATTGTGAACTAAGTCTCCTGCATATTAATTTCAGTAGATGTTGATGTCTCACTTGAGAGCTTTGTAGGAAATAGTTTCCTCTGGAGATGTTTTCATAAACACACTCAGAGCGCTGTGTGCGTCCTGTTCTCATTTCATGTGAAAACCCTAATACAAATGACCTGATAATACTTTTTTTGGGTGTTGATTTCAAATCATTATGTGAGTGAAAATTAGACTGTGAAGCTCTGTAAGTGTAACCCCTTAGATGATAGCATCTTTTTGTGAACAATCTACCTTCATTAATCCTCTTTAGACAGGAGTACACCGAAGTGTTATGAGCCTCTGGGAGCCAAGCCAAATGCTTGACTTGCTGATAGCTGAAGCCTTTATGCCTCCCTTTGCAGATAAAAAGACAAGGAAGGGGAAGAGATCATCACCAGTGTAATGAAGCACTGAAGTTCTGACTTAGACCTCGGTCTGGGCAACTGGGAGATAAAAAATCCCAATAGTGACTGGGTGATGAAGATGGGCTGTGTGGTGTTCTGTCTTCTCATCTGCTTCTCTCTGTTTTCCTGGTATAGACTTGGAGGTGGGGATAACAATCTGGACTTAGATCTTCTCATTTTTGATACAGGCAGAGCTACTTGAGCACTTAAGGCTGTCTATAGGAGACTTCAAGTCACTCATCTTAATACAGTGTAATCTTTAAGCATGTGGTGAAGCTAAGATACTGTGGTGGAGGCCGCATGGCCAGGCCTTGGTAGGCAAGCAAGATACTTTGAGCTCGAGCCCTGAATGCAGCAGAAGATGGGTCACAATTGAAGTGAGCATTGCTTCCAATCTTTTCTCCTCTCATTCCTGCCATTATGGTGAGGAGTTAACTAATTTAAAGTGGTTAGTAATGTGCCCCTAAAATCTTAAAACCTGCCCAGCCCCCTCCTGGCCCCTCCACCCTTTGCCACTTACGGTAAATGTGACTGTCCTTGTACTGAGAGCTGTAGTAGAACTCTTAGTGGAATGTTGGATAGGAGTGAAGCAAGTGGAAAAAGGAAGCAGGCATTTCACTTTTCAAAGTCCTCTGGAGATCATCCAGATGTGATTCCATCCACCTCCCATATGATTTTTACAGGTGTGGTTTTTTTCCTGTATTGATTTTTAATGTCTGAAACCAGTCTTAGCTTTTCTAATAGGTTTGTTGTGTAGGAATAACAAGGAGAATGTTTAAACTCTACCAACTTACTGCTCTTTATTCATAGAACAGAAACAGTGATTTGAAAAATGCAGAAGCAAAATGCCAGCAGTACTGAGAAAAGTTTATTTCATTTCTTAACTAAACTTGACATTCACTTTTGTCAGGTATAACACCAATTAACTTAAATTCCCACTGTAGAAGAAAAAGGTGATGAGTGATCAGTGAACATATTGCTGAGAGCAGTTTTCAATATTTCATTCTAGGATCTGAGCTACTTACCTCCAGTTCTTCGTTTTAACCTGAAGGATGGAACTTTTCTGTGGGCCTTTCTGAAGGGCCATGCATGCTTCTGAGTCCTGAAGAGCACACTTGTCCTCCCCTTTCCCCACATGAAGAGACTAACTGGTTAAGGTGTGATGTGGAGGTTCATGTAATCTTGAAGCAGTTCGTGTTTCTGGCATGAAGACTGATGTTGATCGAGTGAGGGTGTTCCAGTTCCTCCCTGCGAGCTGAGGGAGATCTGCTGTGTTTTGATGAACTTAGCCTATCCAGGGAGAATCTTGTTTCCCTGAATAGTTCACCTGACATGGTGGCCTCTGGGAAGAAATAGGGTGAAAGGAGCAGCAGTTCATGTGCACCCTTTTGTCTCCAAGCCTTGTGTACCATCTTGCTGCCAGCCTTGCACTTACCTCCTCCAGTCATCCTGAGGGAGCAGGACACAGACATTTCTGGTTTTGCCCATGGGGTGAGGGGTTTGTGCTGCAGGTCTCCACAATCTCTCCTTTGGTCACCTGTGTAGATGTACTGGAAATGCTCTATTTTTTGGCTGTTCTTCATTCTTTCTGGTTCTGTGCTGTGAGGATGCCAGCACTGCAGGGATTTTCGACCCATTTTTCTCTGCCTTTTTGCTCTCTGCTGTGCCGCATCACGCACTTTTCTACAGCCGCAGCCTGGCCCTAGTTTCTGACATGGTCTCTGGTTTCAGAAAGAAGTTTCAAGCAGTTGCTGTAGTTGTTAAAGATGCTTAGGAGCAGTGCTTTTGTTTGCTCAAGAGATTTCATGGGGACATCTTGGTGCGTTCTGCAGCAGGCAGGGCAGCTGAAGCTGCCTGACATCACACAGCCACACAGCTTTGGGATAGCTGCAGTTTCGGCTGTGAGAAGCCTGACTGACAGCTGTTCTTCTGACCACATGCCTACATTATTTCCAAGATATATATAGAAGTCTGACTTGCTGAGCAGAGCAAAATGACTTTGTGCAATTAATGTGACATGCTTAATAATGCTTGGAAGGGTGCAGGCATCTGCATTTATCAACCTGCCATGGCTAAAAAAAATCTGACAAGCAATCCCAGAGCAAACACAGCACATGTTTTTCTAAAATGAGACTGCACAATGCCCAATTGGTAAAATTGCTTTTCAGATGAGACATTGTTTTTTTCCAAGAGAAACTTCTGTCATGCCAGAAACTCACTTTACCCTTGGGTTATACTACAGAATGACAAATTCAATTTACATTTTTTTTTTTCCTTTGGCATTTTAATGTAATAATTACTTTCCTATTTAAACAGCTAGTTCCTTGAATACAAAGTATGGTTTGTTTATTAGCACTACAGTGGCACTTAGCTGAAATTAGGTCCAACCACCTATCCATATTTTTTCCAGACAATAAATAATTTTTAAAGGTCATCATGACATAATTGAAAAGTTGAAGATTCAAGTAATTAGCATACAATATACAGCTGTCCACACCCAGTATTTTTATACAGCTGCATTTGTAATACTGTTATCTGGGGAGGTTTTAATTTGAAAAGGAGGGCACTCCCAAGGGGTGTCTGCTGAAAGATGAAACCTTATTTAGCTTGAGAAGAAAAAGCATCAGCCACAGCTCCAGCCTCTCTTGACTCAGGTGCTAGAAGATGTTAGAAGAGAAGCCCAGCTCCCCTCCTTCCCTCAGAAACAACACTCATTTTACTGTAGCTCTTGCTGCTGCAGGGACAGCTATGTGAGGTTCAACCTTCTGTAGCTATTGGGGCTTACCCTGTAGTGTCTACTTACCTGAGAGGTAGAATGTGCAAGTCAGAACATTTTTCATCGGTGTATAAACACCAGATAATTGGCTGGCTGCCCCTTGCAGGAAAACACAGAAGTGACAAGGAGGAGAAGAAGAGTTTGAGCTGCCTCGCATGCTTTGTCCTAGTGAATTGCCTGGTTTTAGTATTAGGTGGAAATTTAATTCTTGTGTTTTGGGTCTTGCTCCCTGCCTTACTTCCAAGGAGCATGAGAGGAGGATGCAGAAGGGCAGGGATGTGGGAAGCACTGACTGTTGAAGAATATAGCTGAGGAGAAGGAGATGAAAATGTTAATTCATTACTAAAGTGGGGATGAGTTGTATTTGGACCCAGAGGTTAAAAGTATTATAGCTTGTTTGTCTCCCAAGACAACTGCAGTCCCCAGTCTGAGTTTACCACAGAAGTTTAGGATTGGGAGATGCCATACTGGGATCTCCTAGAGGATGTAGTTCTATGCTTGGGGTCCTGGTAGAGCATGTTGCAGGCTCATCTGACCCATATGCCTTCGCTGCCTTTCTATGGAAACTACTATATTATTCCCATCTCAGTCCCATGTGACATTGGCATGTGGCCGTGCCACACCTTTTGACCTCAGAGCTGAAATATACTCTGGACTAGTAATATCCATATTGCAGAAGAGATCACCCAGGCCGTTGTGTATCCAGCAAATGCATTCAGTAAGTGTTTTGTCTGGAAAAGCATTGTATACCTATCCCATACATGTCAATCCACCACTGCTCAAAAAAAGATTTGCAGTGAGGGGTCTTCTTTGCTTTTGTACTTCTACTTTCACACTTTTGCTTTCTTAATTTTAAATTTTGTAATGTTAGAGAATAATACTTTCTCTCTGACCTGCTGAAGAAATACAGATATTTTTGCTGAGAAAGTGAAATCCTGTGTGACACAGGAAAATACTGTTGAAATACGTGGGAGTTTTGCCTGAATAAGTACTGAAAGGTTTGGCCCTCGGGATGGAAATAGACCTTGGAGTTTTACCAAGGTGTTTCAGAGCTCCTTGTTCCCATTGCTTTTCTCTTTCAAATATGACAACTGGAGCTGTCTGGATGCAGAACTCATTTGAACTAAAAATAAGTATCTTTGAAAACAAGATCTTCATTCTGTGATCTCTCAGAAAGTCTGCTCAAGTATTAATCAGTGTATTGCTTTTGGTGGTGATTTTCTAGGCTGGTGTTTAATCTGTGTGAACTGTGAAGTACTGATTTTACTTTACTTATGTGGAAAAGGTCAAGCCTGTGAATTGTGTCAACATAATTATTGTGTTGCTAATGATTGGACAAGCTCTTTTGAACTAGTTTCTTTACTAAGCTACAGTGATAATTTATTGCAGGCACTTAAAAATAAAACACAGCTACTTCACACTGTTTAGAGACATCAAAGAAGAAATATAGTGTTCTTCATGCACATAAGAATCAGATTCAAACTGGTACAATAAACATTAATTGTGACTTCTTGTCAGGTTTTCCTTTGTAAACCTGCAAGTTCCCCAACAGCCTTGCAATTATGGAAAGACATATTTAAAAAAAAAAAAATAGCAGAGCAGATATGATTCTGCACTCAAGGATTATTCTGTGAGCCTGAAAGGCTGAACAGACACCACTTTTGCAAAAGGAAGCACTGAGTGCCTATATGCTTTTTCACAAGTGGCATCTGATTTAAGGAGTACCTCACCTGGTATTCTCACCATTCTAGAGAGGATATTGGAAATTAATACAATCTCATGCTTCTACATTGATAAAAACCGATGTCATTATAGACAGAAAGGCGTAAAGCTGGTTGACCACTCACAAGGCATGACCTCAAGGCTAAAACCTGTATACGATGTAGATTCTGTAACAGGGGACACCAGCACAGTGGAGACCACAGTCTCCAGATTTTTGATTTCTTTGTCCTTACTTTATGAGCAAAACTGGATGCTTGCCTGTTATTTAGGACTTCTTACTTGTAACGACCATAAAGGAGGTGAAAAGGTACAGTAAATTTTAAATTGTTGTGCTGCTGGAGCCAAAGCCATAAGAATTGCCTCTTTGACACTCAATCAGTAGTGCCAACTTCCGTGTTGGAATGGGAAGTGTTCCTTCAAGGCGCAAATTACCTTCTCCACCTAGGAGTGGACAGCTGGGAATTGCTGATGAGTCTGTCCCTCAGAAGAGGGAGAATGTGGTAAGATGTGTAGAATGGGAGTTCATCTTTCATTAAAGAGTCCACGCTGATGTCTCTAAGACTGACATGTTACATACCAGAAGGAACATTCTTCCTTTTTCATCTTATAATTTTGATTAATTCCATGCTTACAGACATCATTATGCTCTCTGCTGTTCAATTAAACATATGAGCTCCTAAATGTCAGAAGTAGCCCTCCCTGCTTTTTTTTTTCCTTCTCCATAAATACAGTCTTGCTGAACCTGAAAGCAAGATTTACACAAGGATATCTTTGCCCTGAGAGTGAATACTGTGGTCTGATTTCTCTGCCAAGACTCCATGTGTCTCAAAATCTTAGTTATAAGCATGTAGGATCCTCAGCTAAGAGTTACATAGCATCCTAAGTGCTCACAATCATTTGTGAACTGGAATGGAAGTTGTAGAGTGATTTCTAATTCTATAATGGTTGTAATGCTGGGAACAGTACTTTCATACAGTATGTAAGAAGTGTATCATACACTTAATTACTAATTAAGACATACCTAGACAAAACACTAGCTAGCATGCTGATATTTTTTTTTCCCCAGAATAAAGTGATGCCAGATCTGTAAAGTCATGAACTGAGAGTAGCTGAAAATAAGGTCAAAATTAGTGTCAAAACTCTAAGGACTAGAGTTTACCCTGAACTCTGAAGTTTAACATGAAGTGCAGTCCTGATCCTCAGTCTCTTTGTGGCAATATGCAAATATATAGGTAAGAAACACGTGAGGAACAACAGCTCTATACTGCATGTTGAATTTCCTGTAGAAGAAGAAAACTTCTTTCATGATGTCCCGTCAGAGACACAGAAGGCAAGCAACCTTTGTCTTCCTTCCATGGACACACAAGTTTATGGTGAGGGAGAACTGGAGAGGCCACCTCACAGTGTGACACCCACTGATGATTCCTTTGTGCTTATTTCAGTTTCCACTCTTCTAAAGTGAAAAAAAACCAACACATCCTTAGTGCAAAAAGAAGCCCACACTCCATGCTGTTTAAGGCACAGACTAACATGTACACTATATCATAAAAATTATTAGAGGACTGGAGCACCTCTCCTATGAAGAAAGACTGAGAGAATTTGGGTTATTCAGCCTGGAGAAGAGGGGGACCTTATAGTGACCTTCTAATATCTGAAAGGGGACTGTTAGAAGGCGGAAGAAGATCTGTTCCCAAGGGGTTGTAGTGACAGGACAAGGGGTAATAGTTTTAAGCTAGAAAAGGGTAAATTGAGGTTAGACATTAGGAAAAAGTTCTTTAATATGAGAGTGGTTGATCAGTGAAGCAGGTTACCCCAAGGATGGTGGAGGCCCCATCCCTGGAGACATTCGAGGTCAGGCTTGACAGGGCCCTGAGCAGCCTGACCTAGTTGGAGATGTCCCTGCTTAGTTGGACCAGATGGCCTTTAGAGGTCACTTCCAACCCAATAGCTTCTATGATTCTGTCTGCAAGTCATGTGAATGGTGGAATATCCAAACTACAGTCGTTCACATTACATTTGCATTAAACAACATCTTAGGCCAAGTTGTCCCTGACTACACAAGCAAATAATTCTCTTGTGGATGGAGGACATGATCTGTCTCATTTTCAAGTTTCTGTTGCTACCAGTGCTTGGGCTAGAAAGTATTTTGTTTTCCTTAGCTTTTTTGTTTCTCTTCACCTGTATGTACATTGATGCATGAAAAGACAAAGCAAATGTATGATAAAAGTTAACATTTGAAAAGGTTGTTCTGGAGTATTAAAGCCTATCTGTATTAGGATATCATACATTTATGACAAAGACAGCTTTTATTACTCTGATAAGAAAATGGTGGGAGAACAACAGTGGCTTATCTTTAATTGAAAAAAAGTTGCATGGCTTGAATGACTTCACAAATTGTTAACATAGGATGGGGATAAATGGAATAAATTGCTAATTTTTTATATAGAGGCATTGTAAATCCAAATGAGCATTCACAAGGAATGAACTTACTTATAAGACCCTTATATCATGTAGATTCATCATTAGTGGTTATCACTTTGTAATCTGCTGTTCTACAATTTCTTTTTTTTTACTGTATGTGGAAGACTTGATGCTTGAAAAGGTGAGTGATGTTGTTAGCTTTGTGGCTCTGAAAATGTTTTTCAGTCAAGTCAGCATAGATAAAAGGCCTACAGGGAAAGCATCAGCGAGGGATGTCTTTGCTCCCCAGGTGCTGGTAGAAGCCGGTTATTGAATTATTGAAACAGAGTTGCTCCCTGGGAGTTTATGGCAGCTGCTGGTAGGGTGAAAGAGTGATGAAGGGTTGTCTGTGGAAAACTAGATTTTATGTGTAGATGAAGCAATTGAAAAGGTACCATATGCACTGCTAGCACAATATTAATTTCTTACCCATTTGAGAAGGTAATGTAAGAGGCTTTAGACAGCCCCTGTTGTTCACGGGGAAGGTCATATGAGACAGGTTTTGCAGGGTGAGACCTTGGTACCGTTCTTTGCAAGAAGAGGGATTGTAATGTGGGGAAACATTACCGCAGAGCGAAATTTTCTTTCAAGTGTCTCATGATTTGAGTTCTGAAACCTGCTTTTTCATATATGAATCCATGAAAACAATTAAGAAGATATCTTCAGTGGAGTTCCTTATGATCATCTTTTAATGTTGTATTTTCTCCCTACTCAGTGGAAGTCATCTCAGGTGTCCATTTCAGCTGGAATTTCAGCTTCCATTTATATTGTAGGAATATCAATATGATGTTTAGTTTTTTTACTTTTTTCTTTTATTTGATGCATCTATATGGTGCCTCCAGAAAGGTTAAGATACCCTTAACACAGGTATCATCTAGGCATCAAAGTTGACTAGCACAATAAGTAGGCAAGTACAAACTAAAGGACTAAAATACCCTTCAAACTCTTTAGTCTTCTCAATAAAACCCTGGAAATGGTCTGATTAAACAACTAATTATCCTCAAAGCATCCTATGAAGTTGATTAAAATTGATCTTTGCCAAGGCAAGGGACTTAAATCATATGTTCTCCGAGACATGAGGCATCTATCTGGGCAACCATGAGGATGCCTCTGAGCTGTGGTACCTGTACCCTGAGAGCACATTAGAGAGAGAGAGACAGCATGCTCACTCCTCCCTCACCACCTACCCTGTTTTCCACTGGAAGAAAACCTGTAAGAAACTCAAGGTAGAATCCATGGTGGCCTCTATCAGTCCCCTTGTCTGGACACTGAAGGACTGAGACTGTGACACTGCTCAGAAGAGATTGCACCTACCCCATAGTTCATGTGTAGCATCAGAGTCCTCCAGCTGGTGAATTACAAAGCTGAAAATGTCTACTACTGAATTTGGACTGGAGAACTGAATTTGGAAGCCAATAGAATTTCTGCAACATGGGAGTCACATGGCCCCAGGGGACAAACGTAGATGTGCCGCTGCCTGAGATCTGAGTTGAGCGCAGAGTAACGGCACTTGGGGAACTGTAGCAAAGTTCACACCTCCACGAGAGGCTTCTAACTCCTTAACCAACTGGACAGGCAGAAACAGCCCTGGCTACTGCTGCTGGCAGTCACATCCCAAAACAACGTGAGGTTCAAGCAGAAGACTTTACATTTGGGGGTCACGTTCTTGAGGGAATGTACAAGAGCCCTCTCATTCCTCCTGCAGGGTGGAACAGATGAGTCACCCTCACTGCAGAGTTACGCACGGAGCAGGGGTGGGATTTTTCAGTGCCTTCAGTACCAACCTGATGTCTTTCTTACTGATGTCATGCAGAACAGAAGCAGGCCAGAGCTAACTGTTTATTCTGTCTGTTTAAGTAAAGTACAAGCAACGCTTTGTATAGGAAACTTGCAGGAAATCTGAGGGCATTGTTGTGGATGCCTGAGCCATGGGGAGGGGGAGTCACAGAGAACCAGTGTCCTTCTCAGTTCTCCTGGCTTTTATCCTCAAGGATTTAAACCAGGTTTTGTCTGGATAAACCAAGTAGCTTTTCCCAATTCCATCATTTAAGTCTATGGTGCCCAAACTGAATGGCCTTTAACGTTAGTCTTTAAATCTTTTAATGTAATGATTAAACATGACAGGGATTAAGTCCTTGTCCAATAGCAGCTCACCTGGGTGCGTTGTTGGTTAAATGCAAAGCACGAAGCCAAATGCTCTTAAGCATCCAAGCATGCTGCTGTTTCAAAACATAGCAAGCCCTGTCATGTCCTGTGATTAGGAAGCATTTCTTTATTAGTGAAGATAGAGTGGAACAGGAAACTGATAAAAAGAAAGTTTTCCAGAGCAAAAAAGCAGATTGTGGACAAAGGTTAGAACAAAAATTGAGTACTAAGTAATTGAGTCCTAAGTACTTTTAAATATATATATGGTAAGGTTTAGATATACTTTTGAGGCACCTGGTCTAATGGAAAAAGAGCTCACAAATTCATAATTTTCTCAAGTATCCAGGCGAGAGACTAAATTATGCATAAAAGGCAAATCAAATAGAGTTTGACACAAAACCCATTAACTAATAAAAACATTCTTCTGGTTGCCAAGTCGTTTAAAAATCTCCCAGGAAATGTCAGAAAGAAGGCGCCTGTGTGAGCCATGGAGCCTTTAATTATATCAGCACACAACATATTTATTCTTGCAAGATTTTACCTCAGTATGTGTTTTGTCTCATCTTCATTTTATGTGGGTCTAAGGTTAGCATATAGTTCATGCATGATTTAAACCCTGCTCTGGAGACAATGTCCTTTGTTTCTTCATTGGCCTTTTCCTATGATGCTAATTGCTATAGGAACCGAGTGCTTCTCATGGCCTTATGTTCATAACTTCTCAAACAGATGTATAGGTACCATTACTGTGCTTAACAGATTCACAATAGAAAGTTTGAGGTAAAAAAAAATGAAGTAAATTTGTTCATTTATTGAGGGCAAATGCCATTTCAAGAAAAACAAATTGTCCATTGATGGGATTTGCTTTTAACTGAAGACCCCTAAGTGAAGTGTGATTGTGTCACTCTGGAAGTGTAATGATTTTGCTTTTTTCCTCCAGAAAAATAAAATGAAAATATTTTCCTTCCAGGTGCTTGAATTTAAGAGGAACACAGTTGGGTTTTTTGTACTGGCTCCAAATATGTAATCTGAAAACTATTCTCTTTAAAACAAGTTATCTTGGTCAGTGGAACAGGTTCCCTGGGGGGTTGTGTCTCCTGATGTGTATTCTCTGTTCAGGGGTTACATGCTACTACCTGCTGTGGCAGATGGAATAAAGATTGGGAACCTGGCTTTCTAAACAGAAAAAAAAACACATGGATTTATCATACTGTTGAAACCTGTGGACATGCCAACAACCAGGACAAAAGTGTGAGTTTCCCTGCAGGACCAGTGCCAGGTACGCAGTGAAGAAGGCCATAGGGAGCAGCTGCCAGCTGCCCTGTGCAGAGTGGCTGAGGCTTTCGGGAGAGCTGAGAAGCTTTGCCAGAAACTTTCATAGTCATTTCTAGACAGAAAAGTAAAGGAGAGTCTCAGTGCCTCTCAGCTCCCAGGCACATAAGCTTTTGCTTTAATCTTTATACTTTTTCTTTGCATGCTGCTTTGCACCTCTTGCTCTCTCCTGATACCACATGCTCACCTTTCTCTGCTTTCATGGTTCTCCCCAGGCTTCTGTGCTTCTTGTACCATGTTTTATTTATACATTGCTCTTCCTACTGCCTTGCTTAACACCAGTCCCTGCTTTGCTCTTTCATGCTCTCACTACTCAGCCAGTCCCAGTTTTCCCTTTCTACTCCCCCTGCATGATGTGTTCCTCATGGTCTTGGCAGTCAGGAGCAAACCTATCCCCCACCTATGCTGATCCCCATTCACTCCACATCTGAATTAAGTGTCTTCTTACGTGGTGCTTGGGTAGCATGTTGCTCTTCAGTTTGAGCCGCTGCTCAGCCTGAGCATTTCAGAGCCATGGGAGTGCAGCTCTGAGCAAAAGGGTCTAGCATGTGGCAGCACCATCAGTCACTTTGAGGAGACCTTTCTGGAGCTGGTGGGGCTGTGGACATTGGCTAAGGCTGCTCATGGGCAAGCAATATGTGTAAAACAGGATCCTTTGGCAGGCCTGGGGTGGGACAGAGGGGTTGTGGGGAGGGAGCATGGGTGGATGGGTGGCAGGCATGGGGCTGAGATGGGACATCACCCTGTTCCTCCAAGGTGGCCTTTTTAGACAGCCCCGTTATTGCTGATTTCCTCTCCAGGGTTTACTTTTCCCATCTCCTCTGAGGGAACAAGAGTTAGTGCAGAGGGTGGCAGCTGGACATGGCCAAGGCCTTTGCATGCCTGCGTGACCTGGCCACCAGCACCTGCCTCCTTCACTCTCCCTGACCCAGTGCCTGCCATGCAGTGGGCTGCCTCCTCTCTCAGGCAGGAAGGCAGTGTGGGGTGGGTGCTGTTTTGACCCTGCCCTCTTTTTTTGATGCACAGTGGCATGATCCGGCTAAGATTTCGTGGGGAGGAGGAAAGGATGCTCTGGCCCTTCACAAAGTTCCATTTCATGAGCTGCTGCTGGAGGGAAGCTGCCCGCAGACTGGAAGAGATTTTTCTACACTGGAGATTGTTTGAAGCAATGTGTGCAAGCAGGGGTGGTCAGAGCAGTCTTCCAGCTTAGCTGCTGCCTAAACTTAAGGTTGAGGAGGGCTGAAGAAATGGGGAACTGGTGCATAAAGGGAGAAAAAAGCACACTGAAACTGAAAAGGCTGCACCATAATGAGGAAAGAGACCATCTACACAGCAAAGAAACTATAGTTGTTACTTATTGCTGGACTTACCTGCACCTTACTTCTGAAAACTATTAATTTCTATGGCTAATACAGTTGAGTTAAGCTTACGGAAACAAAGACATCACCCAAAGGTGTTCTCCGTCCCAGCAAATGAGCTGAAAATATAAAACATATGGGGCAATCTGGTTTTTAACAATAGTTAAAAAAACCCCATGCTTTCACTGTGTGTTTTAAGAGTTTCAAGGACAGCAAAACTCACTGGCGTGATTTAGTTGTATCCGGAAAGCTGATGCAATCCCTATCAGTAGGGAATTGCTTAACTCGTCTGGGCAGAGCTCCTGCTGGTGGTGTCTGCTGGATGCCTTTGCAGTGCAATAGGCAATATGTGGGGGTTTTGGGGCCCCTGCTCTAGATTCCTTTCTTTGAGCTTGTCATTTTTGTTTCCCTTGTTTGCTGATGGTCGCCAGCTGGGTTCTGACTGTGGAGCTGGGCTGTCCCACCAAATGTGCATGCACATGTGAGCCCATGGTGCCTCAGAGCCCTTAGAAAGTACAGGTAGAAATGGTAGAGGTCTTTCTGATAGCTTTAGTTAGTATATTTTGCTGTTATTTGTATTTCTATTGGGCTGAGAGGCTCCCAGAAGACGATTTAAGTCCTCTTGCACCGAATTTCCCAGGCGAAATAATCATGAGCATTGAAAATAAAAAGTGTCTGTGTCATACCCTCTGCAGAGAGAAGCAGGAGGTGAAGACAGCAGGTGCCTTGAACACTGCTGCAATGATGGTCATTGCAGTAAGCAAAGGTCCCAGGAAGCCTATAAGCTTATAAAACTCCTTTTCAGCTAAAATAACTCACTGCAGCTTTCCTCTCAGAGCTGACCAGAGATTTACTCAGTTTACACTCAGTTTGGGATCCTCCCAAAGCACTTACAGCCTCTTCTGAACTCCTCCGCACAAATAATCCCTGGCTCCTGCTAAGTGGCCGTACGGTTCAAAAAGAATTTGTGTCTGCATGCTTTGAAATATCCCTGTCGCTGAGGGGAAGTCCCTGCTGTTGCCTCCTCGGCTTTCTCTTTGCTCTGTGTCCCTGCTGGTGAGGATTTGGCTGGGCCCCAGCTGACTCTGCTGCCTCACTCCCTGCCGTGGGGTGCCAAGCGCTACACGGCAGCTTTTCCCCGCGCCCCTCCAGCTGCCCTGGCTGCCCAGGCCAGGGACCTGAGGAGGCTTTGAGCTTCTGCAGGGTCTGGTGGGTCTGAAGAGGACACAGAAGCAGGCGAGGGGCCATGGGGCCAGCCGAAAGCTCCCAGGTGAATGATGTCAGGCTCACCTTGTTTTGAGCCAGCAGCACGTCCTGCCAGGTCTGGCCTCATGGCTGGGCTGGCTGCAGGTCACACCAGGAATCTTGTGCCTTTCTCTTGTCTTTCATTTATTTTACAACCTTAAAAAGTTTTGTAGGAAAGGAGCTGTGTTTTTTTTTTTATTATTATTTTTAAAGGGTGTGGACTTGGTTTTTCGGAGATGAATTCTTTGTTATCAAAATATATGAATGACCTTGAGATCTCAAAAGCCTGTTTTAGGACCTGTGAATGGGCTGCACATGATTCTCTTACAAGCTGTCACTTCAAAGCACTTCTCTTTCTTCCACTGGATCTTAATGGACCTCACTAAGACTAAGGGGTGAACCAATTCAGTGTTTACCAATATTCTGCATTGGTAAAACAATACAAACCCTTTTTTTTTTTTTTTTTTTTTTTTGTGGAAGGAAGTAAATTGTGATGAAAGTGATGTAGTGCTGTATATCTGTGTGTGCACGTGTGCACGTGTGCTAGTTTGGATTCAGAAGTGGGAGGGCTGGCAAGTGACACTGACAAAACGCAAGCATATTTTTCACTCCTGTCAGGCTTTTTTTGGTGAGACTAAATCACTGCCCCAGGACTCCAGTGATTGTTGATTTACAAAAATATAATGACGTTATGATCCCATTGAAATTTCTATGATATGAGCTATTAAGACAGTGAATACAACCCGAAAGACCCAGCTTTTCTTGTGCCCATTTGAAAAATGGTGGTTTATTATTGTTGTTGTCAATTCTTGCTGCCTCTCTGAGGTGTTGCCACTAAATTTCAATATTTTTGAAGACTCTTCCGGAAAACAAAATAAAGAATACTGCATTAGCATGGACGACTCACATTCCACTCTAATTGGTGCATTATAATTTTTCCTCTTCTTATTTTCCTTATGGTTTTCAAAAGTCCTTTTTAGTTTCTACAACTAACTTCATACCTTCTGTCTTAGCTGGTCTATTTTTCTATTTTAGAAAAGTCGAGTCAAGTTGGCTTGGCAAAGCAAATTCACTTCCTTCAGATGAGAAGGGTTTCACCAAAGTCTTTGCAGGATACACAGTCCTGAACTGCTGAGCTGCATTTATTGACACAGATGCAAAGCTGTCCAGCTGGAAGAGCTGCTACTTGTAAATGCAAGGGTGGGGAAGAAAAGAAAGTTTTTTTCCCCTGTGTTACCTGTGTATCCAGGGCCAACTCCAGCTCTTTGGGTGGAGTGCCTGCAGGACAAGCCTAAGGAGGAGCAATGATGGAAGGGATCTTACCTCTGATTTTTCTCTTAGGGTTCACACATGTACTCACCCTCTGACACAATTGGTTTGGTGTTTCCTGGATTAAATTTTTGACTCAAGCTGCCTCCCTCAGCTGAACTTCAAAGAATCCAGGAAAACACATCTTGCTGCAGCAAGCACAAATGCAGAACCAAGTCTTATGAGAGCACCTGTGCAAACCCAGCTGATGCCACTGCAGAGGCTGAAGATATAAGGCTCGTCTTGTTTCATTTTTGTATTTTATATTTACATTGTATCCCACTGGTGTCAGCGGAGAAGCTTGAGCTGGAGATGATCACGTAGACAAGCTTGTCCTTTCTATTTCAATGACTTTCATCACCTGTTCAAAATGTTTTATACCCTCTGAGCTGCTTGAAGAATTTTGATTTCACAGGTTTTTTTCAATGAAATCTTTGTACCTATCCTTGATTGGCTTGAGAAGCTTTATGCAGACACAAAACTGGACTGTGAAAGGTCTGTGAATAAGTGTTTCAGCTGGTTAATATTGCCTGCCTGGTGCTGGCCAGCAAGATATCTCTGCCTGCATTTAAATGCTAACTATTCTGAGCAGCAGTTTGAAGTTCATATTGCTTACTGAAAATCCTGATCAGCTCTCTGCTAATTATCGGTGTATTGGAACAAAAAATAAAAATCAAAGAGACGATCAGGTTGATAGTGTTCTCAGCCACAGTTGTTTCTGTCAGTATCTGTCGAGGGACAAGGAAAGAGGTGGGCATCCTTCAAGAAGGACATCTTAGAGGTGCAGGAGCAGGCTGTCCCCATGTCTTGTGAGGTGAACGGGTGGGGAAGGCAACCAGCCTGGCTGAACAGGGAGCTTTTGTTGGGACTCAGGCTAAAAAGGAGAGTTTACCACCTTTGGAAGAAGGGGCAGGCAGCAAAACAAGAGTACAGGGATCTAGTTAGTTCATGTGGAGGGCACAGCAGATAGGCAAAAGCCCAGCTAGAACTCGGTCTGGTTACTGTTGTAAGAGATAATAAAAAGTTTTTTACAATTATATTAACAACAAAAAGAGACAACGAGAATTTCCATCCTTTATGGGATGCAGGGGGAGCATTGCCACCAAGGATGAGGAAAAGGCTGAGGTGCTTAATGCTGTCTTTGCCTCAATCTCTAATAGTCAGACCGGTTATCCTCAGGATATTGAGCTTCCTGAGTTAGAAGCCAGGGACAGAGAGCAGAATAACCCCCCCATAGTTCAGGAGGAAGCAGTTCAGGACCTGTGAGGCCACCTGGGCACTCACAAGTCTATGGGGCCAGATAAACAGAAAACTTTCCTTTAGTTGCACTGATCAGATGGGCAGAAAAAAAGCCTCTCTCCATCGTTTACCAGCAGTCCTGGTGAACGGGGGAAGACCCAGATGACTGGAGGCTTGCCAGCGTGACGCCTGTCTGCAGGAAGGGCAGGAGAGAGGATTCAGGGAACCAGAGGCCTGTCAGCCTGACCTCGGTGCCGGGGAAGGTTATGGAACGGATCGTCCTGAGTGCGCCCACAGGGCACGTGCAGGACAGCCAGGGGATCAGGCCCAGCCAGTATGCATTTATAGAAAGCAGGTACTGCC
>NW_008596783.1:0-212 GCF_000691845.1 Merops nubicus | reverse complement strand
AGCCCTTTGACACTGTCTCCCATGGCATTCTGCTGGAGAAGCTGGTGGCTCATGGCCTAGACAGGTGGACTCTTGGCTGGGTTAAAAACTGTCTGGCTGGCCGAGCCCAGAGAGTTGTGGTGAGTGGAGTTACATCCAGTTGGTGTCCAGTCACAAGCAGTGCTCCCCAGGGCTCAGTTCCTGGTCCAGTCTTGTTTAATGTCTTTATCAAT
>NW_008596782.1:0-699 GCF_000691845.1 Merops nubicus | reverse complement strand
CAAACTGCAATGCATGTGCTATTGCAATTAGAGCGGTAAAGGTGCACAACTTGTACCTGGTAGGAGGTAGGTAAGTAGACTCCCAGTGTCACTGAGAAATTTCTGGCCCGGGGAACGAAATTTGGTCATGCAAATTGGTCATGAAATTTGGCTACAAGAAGAACAGCAAGTTTCCTGGACAGTTTGCTGATGTATGGTTTTGCTGAGTAAATTAAAATAAAGGATTTCTCCTGGAGAGAATATTCATCTCCTTTAATGTGTCACTTGTGGCAATCCAAGAGACAAAGGAGACCAAATTTTCATATGCACCATAATTAGAAGAAAGAGCAGTAAAAGCAAATGCAAGAGGATGTGTTAATGTAATTGTCTAAATATGGCAGGAACCTGAATTTCGAGGTATAACATAGAAAGTTGCATATTTTTAACTGTTCTTTTCATTAAGTAATTTTTACTCCTAATGTAACCTAGTGAGATAAGAAAAAGCCAAATATATACATTGATCTATTTTCTGGGGATTTTTAATCATAAATCTTCCAGGAAAGCGATCCTGTTCACTTCTGCTACAGAACACCACCAGAAACTTTTACATAAATACAGACTGTGCAGTTGTCATTAAAAAGGGTTACTTGGGGATGTTTTTGCAAACAGAAGCCAAACTGCTGTGCTTTGAGATGGCCTTCATTTCTTTCTGGGATAAGC
>NW_008596781.1:40399-50068 GCF_000691845.1 Merops nubicus | reverse complement strand
TCCCGGTCCCGCAGGTGGGCAGCGGGGGCGCGATCCGGCAGGAGGCAAAGGGCCCGGCCCAGCTCTCTGGGGGGGTTCTGTTGTGCAGCGGCTTTTGAGCCTCTGCTGCGGGCCTGGCTTTAGCTCCCTGACAGCACTGTCCTTTAGCCAGGCGGCTCTGTCCCCGCCCAGCGTGCGGCCGCGTAGGTCGGCCAGGTTTTTCCGTGCGGAACGCCAGCCCTGGGCCGTAGAAGTGATGGTGTTGTGGGCCCCACAGTGTAAGAAAGATATTGAAGGGCTGGAGCATGCCCAGAGAAGCGCAGCAGAGCTGGTGAAGGGTCTAGGGCACAAGTCCACAAAGAGCGGCTGAGGAAATTGCGATTGTTTAGCCTGGAGAAAGGGAGGCTGAGGGGAGACCTTGCTTTCTACAACTACCAGAAAGGAGGTTGTAGTGAGGTGGATGTTGGTCTCTTCTCCCAGGTTACTGGCAATAGGACAAGAGGAAATGGGCTTAAGTTGTGCCAGGGGAGGTCTAGATTGCATATTGGGAAGAACTTCTTTACTGAAAGAATGGTGATGCCGTGGAACAGGCTGCCCAAGGAGGTGGTACAGTCACTGTCCCTGTTGGTGTTCAGAAAACGTGTGGATGTGGTATTTCAGGACATGGTTTAGTGGTCATAGTAGTGTTGGGTTGATGGTTGGATTTGATGATCTCAAACGTCTTTTCCAAACTTAATGATTCTGTGATTCTAAAAAGAATGATTTCATTCTAAAATGTAGACTTAGTGGACAGTAAAGCTTAAAGTCATTCAGGCAAAAATTTTTAATTTCAGAAAAGAATAAACAAGATTTTTTTTTTCCCTCAGGCATTACAGCTTGTATTATTTACAAAATGGATTTTTTGACAATGGGGTTACTGCATCATTACTGTAACAAGGGCAGTACAACACGTGACCAGTATGACCAGACCTTTGCAACTGGCCTGCAAAGCTTGCTTCTGAGAAACAGCTCCTCTGCAGAGTAGATGCCTCATTTCCAAGTTATACACCAATACTGCTGTCCTTTACAGTGTCTCCTTTTAATCCAAGAAGCAAAGCAAAATCTTGCTGTTCTGTGTATAATAATTTCACTTTTGTTTTTCCTTCTTTTTTTTCCCCTGCAGTGTCTTTAAAGCAAATATAAAAACTTCTCTATTTTGGGAAATGTGCTGCAATTTAAAAAAGAGGTTTTTGCTCCTCTATGCAACACAAAACGGGCAGGCAAAAGCTATAGCTGAGGAAATAGAGCAACAAGCGGGTGCCCATGGACTTGAAGCTGATATGCACTGTATGAGTGAAATGGACAAGGTGAGATGCTCCATGTTGTTTTAAAAGCTGCAGTTTTCTTCGTGCGTAATTGTGAAGGTCAAGCGCATGCACTCACCTAAAATATGCCATCTAGTCCTAAATTTTTGGTTCTTATGAATCAGGAATTTGGACCAATACTCTCAGATGCTTAATAGCCTTCTGCCAATGGTACCTCTTTCTTGTGAACTTTTAACTTGAACAGTAAAGGAATACACCTTTGCTCGCTCTTCTAACAACAGTGCAGTGACTTCTTGAAATTTATGTATGCAGTAGTGATTGTTTACTGGTCATCTCTCTTGTTAGAAATTATGCTTGGGGTTTGTTTTTTTTTTTGGTGTTGCATTGAGGTCTTGTTTCCTGTTAACTGTGGGCCCCAGCAGGACCCTGAGCTTTTGTGGGGTCTTCTTGAGTTACTTAGCACATGTACTCACTCCAGTTCACATTGGATATGTTCAAGTTATATTCTGGAAAGAAATAAAAAGCTTGGAGCTAGGAAGCTGCCTTTTATTGTTTGCCATTATTCAAGGGTCAGGATCTGAAAACTGTTAGTGTCTGTCTGTAACTAAAAGCAGTATGGTCTGCAATTTCCTTCACAAAGTGTTTTCAACAGTATGTTCTTAAACAAAAACATTTTAAAAGATGAACAAACAAAACTTGATAGCCTGGTATTTCCTCTGAGACTAGCAGAAAGTAACACATAAAAGAGGGCTTTTTTTATGCATTTGAAAATCTGAGAAGTTTATAAAAATAATTTAGTTCCCTTTTAGCAAGTTGCTTTCTGGGGGATGGACTAAATGTATCTTCTGGACATCTGCTTTTGAATGAATGTTCACTGAGTATGTAGCAAAGCATTACAGAGAGACTTCTGTGCCGCCAGCACAGAGAGTGTGAAGATTGTCCTTATGTTCTTCCATTTCCTTTCTTCTGCATTTGATGGGTTTGGAGATTAGTTTCAGGAAGGCAGTAGGCAGGATATTTCTAGCCCTATTATTGCCCTGCCACTTGAGTAAATCTATTTTGCCAAATTTGACAAGATAACTTAGAGCTGTGAGTTACTGATGAGGTAGAAAGATGTGCTGAATTGGGACTCTGAGGATGGGGCACTGAGGGGAAAAAAGTAATTTCTGCAGCTTTTTAGATTTCATCACTTAAGCTTTTCCTTACCCTTTACTGTAACGAAAGAGAACTCCCAGAAGCTTAAGTGTAATTGGGGAGAGGGAGGCAGGGTGATAAAATATACTGGAGCAAGAGCTTGCTTGAATTTGGTGGGGCCTCCTGTGAAGTCCCTTGGGCATGTTAGCTCTGAGAGTTTATTCCACAACATACACAGTCTGTGGGGCGGTGTGCTTTATGGGAGGGAGTAAAAGCTTTCTGTGTTCTCCATGTTTGTCAGTCAGAGGGCCCATCTTTATGCAGTTGTTGAGTACTTTTCAGACCTTGTCATCGCTTGAAAGGATTGCTGTGAAGGTCTGGGGGTGGAGTAGGTGGCTACAGTGTCAGTAGTTGTAATGTGAGTCTGTTACCATACAGGCAAATGGATGTCAAATACTGCTCAAGTCTGGGAAACACTGACTGTTTCCAGGTGACTTTTCTCACCTACACTCTTGTAGGTGACAAAAGGTCGTAAATCTTTGGTTGGTTACTGTGACTGCTTTTTATGCTTGATGGAAGGCTGAAATGAGGTGGAAGTGAGGTACAAGCAGTAAAATAGGAGGCTGAATGGAGATCATCTTGGGTCACAGTGCACATAGTCAGTCTTGGACGAGTTATGCGAATAAACGTGTTTGCTATGATATTTATTATTCTGGATAAGATATGCCTGCATGTCTGATCCCATTCTCTTCCTTCAGCAATCATTCACAGCTTGATCAGGCTGCTCACTGCTGCTGTGTGGCATTGCTGTCCTCAGCTGAGGAGTACTTTTCAAGGAAAGAAGGAAAGGAACAAAGATATATCACTAAGGATATAGGAAGAAGTGAAAGGAAGAGTAAAAAAACTATATAACTGAGTGAGGTTCTTGTTGGTCTAGGGATGTATGAAACTCCCAGTAATTGACACAAATTAATGCAGGACTTCTGTCACCAAATGTTTGGCTTCCAAAAGGTCTTTTACTTTGCAGAGGAGAATGTGCAGTGGAGTAAGCAAGAATTCAGTGAACTAATCATACCCCTGTTCTAACGTACCACTTCTTTCTTCCTGAGCACGTGTGTGTTGGGGTTGGGTTTGGTTTGGTTTGGTTTGCTTGGTTGTGTGTTTTGGTTTTTTTTTTTTTTTAACAGAACTGTTTAGTGTAAATTTTTATATAATACCAGTAGATCGTTGCTTTTTTTTTTTACTGGAAGAATTGGTTTGTAAATTCAGTAGTCATCTGTGACAATGTACTACAGAAGCTGTTGTATTTGTACTTATCACATCAGCTGTGGAAGTTTTGAAAATCTGGGTTGCTGCTGCAACAGGACCTTTAAGGCATTTATTTGCACAACTTAAAATTCAGTTTTCAAAGTCTCAAGAACTTGTGGGTACTTGGCGTTCACCCGAACTTATGAAAGACAAAACCTCTCTTTGTAATATCCCTGGACCACAACTCACTGAAGCCAGGCAGAGTACCTGAGGAGTATCCTCACACGATGACTCTCTTTCATCCTTGTCTAGGCAGCTGCTGTTGGTTGCTGTAAGAGGCAACATTCCACATGATAATTTAAGTTGCTCACTGCAGCTGCTTTTAGGTTCTTCAGGAAGGTTTTGTAAAAAGCGACAACAGCAAACTACCTTGATACTCTGTTTCTTTGTACTCATAACCTTGGTGGATTGTAGGTGTATGTTTAGAATGACTTGAGTAGGGGATAAGGTTTGGGTCATTTGTTAAGTGTTTAGAACGTAAATTAACAAAATCTGAAATTTTCAGTTGCAGTCCTCAAACTGCTTGAAATTAAATATAGCATCTCGCACAATTTTTATTTATATTTTCTCACAACCCTACTACTTTATTAAATTTGGAATGCTAGAAGAGAGTTTAAACTGTAACCTACAGGGAGCAGTCAGAGGAGCTTGGGTTGCTTGTTATGGCAAAAGGGAGGCTGAGGAGTGACCTAACAGCAGCCTACTTCAGCCAAACTCTTCCTGGCAGCAGAAAACTGCACAACAGAAGGGAAAATCTGCTGAGTGCATCCTGGTAAACTCAGATTTGACACTAGTGAAGAAGTTCTTCTGCATGAAAGAGGCTGCCCAGAAAAGTGGAATCTTTACCCTTAGAAGTTTTCAAAATTCAATCAGAGTCGTAGCTGACCGAATGCAGCATTGGCAGTTAGACCCACTAGGAGCGTGGGGTGGGAGTGCATGACCTTGAGAGACCACTCCCAAACAAGGGAAGTATGAAAAAAACATTATCAGCAACCGGGAGAGAAATTCATTGAGAGCTGGGTGAAGTGGCCAAAATGAATCAGACTGTAGAGTCCAGTGACTCATTATCTCTGCTCAGACATGGAATTTCTCAGGCAGAACTAAATGATCCCTCCTGGGACTTAGAAATGATGTCCACAGTTTGTGCAGCCACACTCCAGTAACCTGTGTAAAATTATCAGGATTATGGCTCTGTGGTGGTGATCCTATATGCAAAAATATTTTTTCTGCTTGACAAAGCAAGTACTGTGGGAGTTGTGCATTTAGGCTGAGTGCAGAAGTATATTTCACCTGTGCTGCCCTTTGGCATTTGTGTGTGGGACCATAGGATAATTCAGGTTGGAAGGCACTTCCTGAGGTGGTCTCACAGCAGGGTCAGTTCCTCAGGGCTTTACCCAGGCTGGTCCAGAAGAATCCAAAAAAGATTATAAATTGCATCCCCAGAATGACTTTTAATTACTTGAAAGACTTTCTGTAGTTCAGTACAGTTAAGGTGAAGTTAAACATTTTTTTGTGTACCTTTAGGAAAAGGAGGGGTGGGAGGTAATATATAAGGCCACAAATAGGTATCAAAAGGCACCCTGTAACTACTTGTTCTATTACTTGTAGTATAACCTGGAAACAGAAAAGGATCCTGTAGTTATTGTTATTTCCACTACGGGTACTGGAGACCCACCAGACACTGCCCGCAAGTTTGTGAAGAAGATTCAGGACAGAACCTTGCCCCCTGATCATTTTGCACATCTCCAGTATGGATTGCTAGGTACTTCAGTATTTTCTATATTATTTCAGAACTTGTTTGTCAGTGAATAATTTTTATATTTTTTACTTCTGAATAGGTTGTTAGGGTTTTTTTTTGTGTGCTAATAAAACATCTTGTATAACATGAACAGGTTTTTTATGTAATGTTCTCTATGAGCAAAAAAAGGAAAAGTGTCACAGAAATTATCTGAATGTAAGCTGCCAGTTTAATTTTTTTATGGTTCAGTTTTCTTTGCATATTGTTGAAGTTTTAGTTTCGTGACAAGTCTATGGACTATATTCATTTGCTTAACTTTTTGAATAATGGGGCATTTTTCTACACAGAGTGAAAAGCATAAAATATTCTCAAAAAAAAGGTTTTAAGATCATTCCATCCCTTTTAAATTTGTTGTGATTTTTTTAACTTTCGAATGTCATACTTGCCAATTTGGTAAAAGTATGGCAGAATTGGTAAAATGCATTTGATACATTCTGAGCTGATAGTAAGGTCAGTTTGCTGAATTTTCAGGTTGTGTTTAAACAAAATCTAGAAACTTCTGTTGGAACCTAGGTTATTTTTGCCTGAGAAGTTTAAGCTGATAGGTAGGAGCAAGGCAACTTCTAGGTTTCTGGTGAGGAAAGTACTCACTAGAAGGAAATTTCTAGTGAATGCATAGTGTGAAAGTGTGAAATATATGTATCCTAAGGCTGTAACATTTTGTGAAGATGTTATCCTAATGCCTAGTTAAGCATTACAGTTTGTGAAACTCTTATGGATTTCATAGCAGACTGAATGCATACATGCATATATGAAGATAAGCATAGTATTAACACTGATTTTTGTTGTAGCAGGTATTATTACAGTATCTGAGTTATAATGTTTTGTGATTCTAGTCTAAAAAGTTACCAGTCTTAAAATACATTCCTAGTATCCTTTTCAGCTTGTCCAATGAAATGTTTGCTCTAAGTCCTATACTTTAGAGTGAACAAAAGTCTTTAAAAAAAGGAAAAAGGAAGAAAAAAAAGATTGTTGCAAAGGAGAAAGGAATAGTCCATTGTTAGGTGGATATCAGGATATCGTAGTTTGAAATTGCACACAAGAAAGGTTCTGGCTGTGAAAAACTGTGATAGGATAGCGAAACGGTGGTGTGGGTTACTTAGAGAATTTGTGAAGAGAACCTAACCACTGGTCTTTGGGATTGTTAGAGAAGCATCTGTTAAGGGTGAGGTATGTGTGGTTTAGTTGGTCTCTTGAAATCTCAGGTGGTCCAGGAACATAGCTGTGAGTTCACTGGCTGTTCAACTTGTAACAAAGAGAATCTTCTAACAGAAGATCTTCATGAGTGTTAAGGGGCAAAAAAAACCAGTGCAGTGAAAATGAGGTCTGCAAAAAAAATCTCTGGTTCCTTGTCGGGAGGATGTTGGACCAGATTCCCTTACATTCATTTTCCTACATTTCCTACATTTCATATCGTTTAAAATCACAAGTTACAACTCATGTGTTTGAGCTCTTTTTTTTTTTTTTTCAAGGTTCCGGTATTTTTTAATTAGTTTTAATACTATCTCCCTTATGTTTTTGACATATATTAACAATTCTAATCTGAAGGTAAGAGTATTTCTTTTGGTAGTTCACATACAGTTTATCAGTTTCACTCTTTTTAATTGCTTTGGTTCCTTACATTTTTCCTGTGAGAGCAGTTTAGTATTTTTTAGGTCTCAAACTCAGGCAACATTCTTCTGAAATGTGAAATACTGAAAGCAAAGTGTTTTCTGTGTCTTACATTTGTGAAAGAGGAATGCCTTTTTCAGATCTATTTTGGGACAAACGATATTTTTTTTTAAGATCATGAAAGTGTCCTGGTAATATGCACTTGCTATTATCAGATTCTTCTGTTTGCCTGCAAGAAAATCCTGTGTTTTCTTTGCAGATCCTTGTGGATAGCAGGCTGATTGTTGTGATTCTTCTTTCCTTGAATTCTCTAGGTCTGGGAGATTCAGAGTACACTTTCTTTTGTAATGGTGGAAAGACAGTAGATCGACAACTTCAAGAACTTGGTGCCCAGCACTTCTATGACACGGGATTAGCAGATGATTGTGTAGGGTAAGAGCTGAATCAGTTTGAGTTTTATTTCTTTAAGGTACAGTAAATTCATGTGAATTTAGCAAAACATTCTGAACTCTTTGAAATCAGTTCAACTTGAATACTCAGCACCTTGTAGGAATGAGGCCTGTCTGAACACAGTATGTCTTTTCAATCTCACTTGTCATTAAATAAAAATCCATTTTTAAAGTGTGAGCAAACATCTGTAAATTTGTAATGACTGGAAAAAGCAAGGGTGTTAAGCAGTTTTAGAAATTAAGTAATTCCAAATAAATGAAGAGGTTTAAAAATGTAGTCTATTTTCTGAAGTAAATTAAAATAAATCAGGTTCCCAGTATGTGTGGTACTGGGCAATGGGCTCTCTTTCTACATGTACATCAGACTTCTATACAAGCACACATCTTGCAGTAGAGCTGCTTAAAGCAAACCCTGCAATGTATTTTAATTTTCTTCTCTCTTCTGTAAAATATCTTTTTTTTTTCTTTTTAAATCACTGTGGAGGAATAAGGTAAGAAGATTTTTTTGATTGCTGTAGAGGAATTATGTGAGAAGACAACTACCTTCCTGTTTTGCTGGTCTTTCTGGCCAGTAGGCTGCAATCTTGGCTTATGTATTTTGAACTGCAGATAATATTTGTTCTGTGCATGATGATGCAAGACAGTTGAATGCAAACATTGCCATAACCATAAAACTTAGATCTTATGTTCTAAAATAATAAAAATAGACCATTAGTATAAGCTATTGATGTTACTGTTTCACAAAAGTTAGATATTTTGCTACCATCCCTCTTTGTGGCATAAAGTTCAACGTAAGAAAATAAAAATGAGAAACTGAAAGAAGAGCAAAGCTATTATACAATTTAAACTCCATAAATTTACATAGTGGTGCTAACTAAATGAAAATACTCCTTTAACAACAAAGTCATCTTGGTAGCAGATACAGATATTATTAACAATGGGAAATTAATCTTTTTTTAGATTTATGATCTTTTTATTAGTTTTAAATTAACAGTCCAGTAAGTCACAATAACGCATCCATTCCTTTCGCCCTTTTTTTTTTTTTTCTTTTTTTGTCTCCCTTCCCAGTTTGGAATTAGTGGTTGATCCATGGATTGATGGACTTTGGCTTGCCCTCAAGAAAGTATTTCTATTCCAGAAAGAAAAAGAAGGCATGAACAGTGCTGTCGATGCTGTTTCTCACTCTCTCTCTGCAGCCACCCACATTATGCATGAACTAAACTTAAGCTCAGAAGTACAGAACTTGAAGCTAGAAGATGAGAGAGTGAGGAGTTCTGATGCTCTGTCACAGAAGCTGGTTGACATCAATCTTGCAGCTTCAAACAGAGACACCGAACCGTCACTTGTCCATTCCATCACTCCTCTCTCTCAGTCTGCTCTTAATATTCCTACCTTGCCACCAGACTATATAGAGGTGCAGTTTCAGGGCACCCATGGCGAGGTAAGGACTTCACTGTGAATGCTGAAAGCCTGCAGCTCTGGTAGGAGCGTGAGTGTATAGTGCTACCCACGGCTCAAAAGAACAAGTGGATACTTGTATAAGGGAGATACGTTCCTGAACATGGGAGGTTTTTTGAATTGTAAGTGAAAGGTCTATTTTTATTGTGAAAATGTAGTGACCACCATATGAGTTATGGACACTTACGTGAAGGTATAAGTTAGCTAAATAATAATTTGGCATTGCAGGGCCAGGTATGGAACAATTAAAATCCTCAGTGGCTTGTGTTAGCACAGTTAAAACATCTTCCTGCAGTAATAAGTCCAGCACAATTTTGGTTCAAATTTTAGTGCTTTCAGAGTGCCTTAAGAGGGTGTAAAATTGATCAAAATTTTGCTGCGTATTTAATAACAGTGAAAATTGTCATTGTTAAAAAGCAATCATAATTTTACTATTGGAAATGGAAGATGAACTATAGATCAAAAGCCAATGTGCTTCTCCTGAGAAGCTGTGTTGAACAAACACCTGCTGTACAAAGAGGAGAATTCGCATGAGCTGGGAATCATCTCCAGTTGGCATTTTTAGTGTTCAAGTCCTCTGCTGAGGCTGGACAGGACCATGAAAGCCCATTAGTATCCTCAGGTCCTT
>NW_008596781.1:25015-40388 GCF_000691845.1 Merops nubicus | reverse complement strand
CGCTCTTCTCTGGATAGTTTTGCTTTTCTTTTAGACCTCATAATGTGGTTGGTTTTACCCAGGCTGTTGAATTAAGTAATCCAAATTACTTTAAAATGATTTATGATTTAGAGGCACTCTCTGATGAAAGACTAATACTCAGGTTGGAAATAATTCTACAGTGGTCAAAAGAGCCCATGTTCTTGTTGTTAAGTCATAGCATATGTTCAAGCTGATCTCTGAAATAATTTACTAGGTTCTAATATTGATGCCTTAACTTTTCTGAAAATAGAAAAAAGAATTTTGCTTTCAAACAGCAAATTGAAAATTCAAACAATATGCTAATCTGAATTTCAGTGACAGATTAAAGATTATAGTCCAGATTTCAGGTGTAAAGCTGGATGGTTGTCTTAAGCCTTGGAAAGAATCAGATGCAGGGATTTGTTTGTTCTGCTTTTTTCCTTTTGTGCTATTTTTAACGTAGTTGGCTAGACCTTGTCAACAAGTAAGCCCTGCGTAGGGTCATGTTTGTTTTTACAAGTATGACACAACTAACGTCCTTCCCAAATATTGCAGCAACTACGAGTACTTTTTGCCAAGCATAGCTGAAGTTGTCTTGTTTTGAAATGCAGCAGCTTAAGGTTTGGATATCTCAAAAAAGAGACTCCCTGCCATTTAAAGAAGGCTGGGTACATAGTCTCTCTGGCTACCTACATGGTCTGTGTCCTGGGCTGCTGAGTCTCAGGGTTGAGTTAACAAGCTGCTGCTTACTAGTAGCAGAGCAGTAACAGGCATCATTTTAAGGCTTTGTGGCAAGTGTAAGATAATACAGTTTAGCGTAAATCTTGGTCTCATTATGCCTTGAACTTGACTTGAAGGCAGTATGAACACAGAATTATCACAGTCCAGCTGATGCACAATGATTTGATATGACCATGTCAAAATTTTAAAAGTATAATAAAACTTCCAACTCTTGGACTTAAGTGATTCCCCTGTCTCCTTTTTTCCTTGGATAAGAAATTTTCACATTAACCAGTATTCTTTTGTTGGCAGAATAATCCCTTTCCGTTTGAGAGCATATTGTTATGGACATTTGGTATCTCTCCCACCTCTTTTCATTTGTGTCTGTATTGATTTCAGATAAGCTTGCTGACAATAGTGATGGAAAAATGAGGGCTGTAATCTCATCCTCAAGTGACAGCTTTTGACAGAAGCGGTCTGGAATTATTCTTGGTGCCCATTTACAATTCTTGAGGCACATTTTCACCTCTGTAGAAATGTAGTATAACTTGATGCTGTTTTATAGTGTCAAGTTTGACAATTAGCTGCAAATTTCACTGTAGTTTTTAAAGTTCTTCTCATAAATTGGCTGCAATAATAGCCCCCACTGCACCCCAAAGTCTTAATGTGTAAAACGACAATGATGTTTTTAAATAGCTTCTGTTCTTTCTTCTTATATCCTTTCTGTACACCTAGTAATCCTTTAATTAGGTAGGAGTTTTCTGAGTTTTAACATAAATGTCATTCTCTAATTGTCTGTTTTCAAGGTAGCACTTGAAAAAGGAAACAGGTAATAGTATTTTAGGCCCATTAGAATGTTTGAACCTATAGACTTTTTATAGTTGAATGTGTGCCTGTTACTGCTTGGATGTGATTTTTAAAAATACAGAGCAAAATACTCCCTCTGTATAGAAAGTTTATTTTTTCTCTAAGATTGTTTCAAGCAAATGACAGCAGTGCTAACTCCTGTATGTCCCAGTAAGCTGTCATTCAGCTGATATGCAGTTTTAGTGTAAGTTTTATGTAAGTTTTATGTCCTTTTTTTTCAGAATCCCCATCTGTCCTCGCTGATCTCAGAGGGAAAAACCTTTGAAGCACCAGTTACAAAAGCAGTTCAGCTCACTAGAGAAGATGCAATAAAAACTGCATTGCTCTTAGAACTTGACATTGCAGTAAGTTAGTTATGGCTTTTTTCTTCAGTGGTTTAAAATAAAGGGTGAAAAGCACACGTGTTATGTGTAATAACTAGGGGAAAATTATTTATTTGACTGTTCAAAAAGAAAGAATAATTCCCTATAAAACAAGTTGTCAGCTTAGGCTGAGACATTTTGTAAATGCAAAGCATGATTTGTTCACTGAAAGGTATGACTCCAAGGAAGTCAAATGAGAATTTTTTTCTTTATTGTTCCATGGATATCGTATTGGCCGAAACACCTTTTTGAAGGGAGTTTGCCCTGGAGAAGGGCAGTCAGGGAATACTGAAAAATGAATAATCTTTCCATTTATAAGTATACAATTTGGGGAATATTCAGAAACTGTATAGTAAATTGTGACTGTTCCCTGTGGTAGGTAATTTACACAAAAATTTGACTAGCATGATCAGGTGTTAAGAATCATTAGCTCTTGAGGCAGTGTTTCTCATTTGCTCTGACTTGTTCACATACTGCTCAAACTGTCAACCTTTGTTACCTTTGGTGTAAAAACTGGTTTAGTTTATTCAGGGAAGATTATCCTCTCAATACATATTTATTTTCCCTCTGTTTAGGCTGCTCAGCAGTTCTTATTAAAGAGTGTCCAAATATTTAAACTGGATAAGGAAAGATTTTTCTAATTAGTAAGGTTAAACCTGAAAAGAAAACATGAGTATTTAGTTTCTGATATGCTTCAAACTGTGAATTGCTAATATGGGGTAAAAGAACACACAACTTCATGTGACTGCAGTATTAGAAAGACTGTTGTTAGGGATGGGGATTCTGTTTGCCTTGGTTTGTGATGCATTTTAATAGAAATTATCTCATATTTTAAAACAGGAAACAGTCTTTGATTACCAACCTGGAGATGCCTTCTATATAATATGTCCCAACAATTCCAATGAGGTGGAAGAACTTCTTCACATCTTGGGACTTTCTGAAAAAGGAGACTACTTTGTTTCTGTAAAGATTAAGCAAGACACTAAAAAGAAAGGTATGGTGTGATGCACTAGTCATGAGCAAATACTCTTTTCTGTGGTGGTAGTAGTCAGTATGTATAGTTTTCAACGTTTTTAAGTATCGCAACACAGCTGTCATTTAATGGAGGCATGTTAGAAGTCACAGAGATGTGTTAAAAAAGAGAGAATCCATAGAATGCTGGGGATGATTTTGCTATAGAAGAGTTAGTTTCTGGCTGGGCCTGGGAATGGCATTCATCCATCTCATTCCTTCTGTGCTCCTTCATGTTTACAGACATGAGTCTTTAATCACATAACCTGACAATCCCCCACTTGAAAGTGAAATCTCTCCTTGCACAACACTTCACATCTGTCCATTATACCCTAAGAGGGCTACACTCATGAAGCAGAAGACTTAGTGCTGCTACAAGGTGCATTTTAAGGGTCTTGTAGGATCGATGTGGATCTGTTCTTCTGAATCTTATGATCCCATGCCTCAGGAGGGGTACCTGCAGGTTCAAGGTATGCCCTTGTACTGCCAACTGGACCTGTGAGAATTTCTCTTCTCTTACCTTGCAGTCGGTGTCTTAATGATGCTGCTGAGTTGTGCCTTTAGTTCTACTGGATGGGCAGGGCTCTTTGTTGTTCCAGGCTATGGGTAAATCAGTTTCCATGGCAAGATTACCTGCATTGTTGAGGGCAACACAAGTTGTCCCTTAAGTGTGAGATGTAAATGGACCCCTGTTCTTAGAGTTGGCAAGTAACTTGTGTTAACAAAGTGAGTTTATGTGACAGGGCATGATGTAACATGTTAATGGTTGGACTCAATGATCTTAAAGGTCCTTTCCAACCATAGTGATTCTGTGATATTATATGGGATGTCCAGGCCCAGCTGATCCCCATTGTTGACTCCCACTCCAGTAACTAACCTCTGCTGGGAGGGGTCACCACTTAGATTTGGTGCAGAGCCAGTTATGGGTTGCAGCCTGGTCCAAGCTGCGGCTGTGCTGGGAATGAGCCCTGCACCTGCAGGGCTGGTCTGGCTGCTTTCCAGCCCTACTGTGCTGAACCCACTGCCCCTGCCCTCCCCCGTTGTCCATGGTCCTCTGGGACAGACACCCTCCAAACACACCTGCTTCTTCCCCGCCAGAAAGGAAAACAAACAAACAAGCAAAAAGGCTTCCAAGAGTGTCCCAGCTTTGTAACAAACTTTGAATCAGTGCTGGTTATGAGCACCCACAAGATCAAGGCTGTGTCACCCTGTGCAGGGCCAAACAGCTGTTCACAAACAAGCAGCGAGAGATGAGGTAGCATGGGAGGATTTCACAGGTATGCTCCTTCTACTGTTTACACCATTTACAGATTTTACAGAATCAAGTACATTTAGAAAGGAAGCAATTAAAGGAGAAGAGTATAGCGGGCCAAAAGCATCCCCTCTTCATAAGAAAGTGGGCTTGGAATTTTCGCCTTCCTGAAGGGTATTAGGTTTTCCTGTGCAGATCAAAGCACTGCTGCCTGACTGCATAAAATTTGGATCTGTCTGTAAGATAAAGACAATGTCAACAGCATGTTCAGGGTGAAATGATCCGAGGGCTGGAGCAGCTCTCCTGTAAGGACAGGCTGAGGGAGTTGGGGTTGTTCAGCCTGGAGAAGAGGAGGCTCCGGGGGGACCTTATAGCGACCTTCCAGTACCTGAGAGGGGCCTACAAGAAAGCAGGGGAGGGACTATTCACAAGGGTTTGTAGTGACAGGACGAGGGGTAATGGCTTTAAGCTAGAAAAGGGGATAATCAGACTTTACTGAAGAAAACGTTCTTCAGTATGAGGGTGACAGACCACTGGAATAGGTTGCTCAGACAGGTAGTGGAGGCTCCATCCCTGGGGACATTCAAGATCAGGCTGGATGAGGCTCTGAGTAGCTTGATCTAGTTGGAGATGTCCCTACTTATGGCGGGGGGGTTGGACTTGATGACTTTTGGAGGTCCCTTCCAGCCCAAACATTCTATGATTCTATGATTCTAAGGTCTTCTTGAATAGGAACACAGAGATATTCTCTCCTTCCTGCCTACAGTAGTTATCTTTCTTCTGCTGTACTGTTGCTGCAGAAAGGATGTAAAGCTTCCCTAACACAGGGCACTTTGAGTTCAGGAGTCAGAACACTTTCCATGTGGAACAGAGCCTGTGTAGCCAAGTGAACACAGCTTAGCACCTTGATTATTCTTGAATTCCAAAACCACTGCCCTTCCAAGGCAAAGTTGGTAAAATAGAGTGAAACTGGGAAGATCACTCTCATCCTATGTGTAAATAATTCAGATTTTTGCATCTCTGACTGTCTAGGGTAGCACTAATCAGGAGAAAAAAAGATGACATTACATGTTATTTATGCAACACGTTACCGTATCTTGTGCGTAAAATGGCATGCCTGCTTGTGGATCTTAATAAATGATAATGGAAAGGAAGATCATAGAGGTGGATTGCAGCAGAGAGCATCAAAGTTCTTGGTTGTGTCCTTGAGTCTTCTGGGTGAGCCAGAGCAAATCATGCTGACCTTTTACACTTGCCTTGGATATTTGGCCAGGACTATTTGGCAAGTTGCTACAGATCCACTGATCTCCAGTCATGGCCTGTGCACTGATTTCCATCCACTGCAGTTACGAAGTTAAATGGGTTTTGGTTCAAAGCCACATCCATTCTTAGGAGCTCTGATGGTGAGCATAGGCTCATTAAGTTACAGTAACTTAATTACTTGTTTTTGTCAATCTGTACCAAGCAATTGAGCTCTATAACGCAGCTTTGCAATTTGTAGCAGTGTTCCAGAGTTGCTTTCATTTTGAGATGGTTGCCTCTTCATTGCATTCACTTTCCTGAGGAATTTGTACTAATTACCACAAACTACTATGTTTGTGGGTTTATTGAATGAAGACAGATGAAAAACCTGGGAGCAGAGCATGAACAGCAGGCTGTGTCTGTGCTGCAGCTTTAAGATTGACCAGGAATCCCACTGAATTTTGTTCACAACTTCTCTTTGTTCAGTCTATTAATTCTTTCATGAAATAGATGAGCTCAATTGAGAGCACAAAACAGCAAGAATTTGCAGTCTGGTACAAAGCCTGTTATTCAAATACTGGATTTATGTGGTTGGTTTTTTTATTGTGTGTATGAGCATCCTAGGAAGAGGATTAAGTATTTCTTCTAACATGCTATCAGCATGTTCAAGAAAAGGAAGCTTATATAAATGTGAAAATGGATGCTCCTTTCTTGCATTATATTTATGCCAATCCTCTTGTCTTCTAAAATAAAATTTTGCTCTATGTAGCAAGGGTTCAGTCAAGTAGTGCTGACATATGAAGAGGTAATTTAGCAAGTTATATAGGTACATACTTGGAGCAAAAATTCTGTAGTATTGAAGAGCTCTTGAGTGTGGAAAAAAAGTATGGTAAGAATCAGTAGCTAGATGTCAAAGCCATGAAACATTGTCAAGATAAATCCCAGCATGCTAAGTTGTGTCTGAAGGAAACAATTTGGATCCTGCAGAACTTATTAATTAAAGGTGTTTTATTATATAAATACTTTTCTGTTGCTTTTGGGTTTAACATAGAAGATCTGCTTTAGCATGACATGACATGAAACTGGCAAGCCTGGCTGCACCCTAGATGTCAGTGTACCTCCTTCCCAGAAATGGAACCTCTCAGAGGTACAGAAAGGATTATTTCCTTGTGCAGAAATCCCTTGGAGCTGCTGGGCCTCAGAAGCTCCAGCTTGACACCTTGAGTTAGATCACTACAAAACTTTAGCATGTTCTGATTTTTCAGTTCTTATTGATGGAGGGGAAAAAAAAAATTGAATGTTCCTTTTCCTGGTAAGCATTCCTCTGAGTTTGGAAAATTGTGTTGCTGTTTAGTTTATGATTTCCACTAACCAGCTGGGACTCAAATATACAGAATTGAATGCAGTTTGACTCTCTTATACTTCCGGAAGGAACAGGCACTCTGTGATGCTGGTTTTGGATGTTATTAGATGCATGGTTTTTTTTTTTCTTCCACTGGACTAGGAGCAGCTTATCCACGACACATCCCTGAAAGAAGCACTCTGAGATTCATTTTAACCTGGTGCCTGGAAATAAGAGCAATTCCCAAAAAGGTATGTATATTTTGTTTTTGTTCACGTAAAGAGAAATCCTTAGTAATTCTGTGCTGTGTGCACTCTTAGAGACCTTTCCTTGTTTCATGTGTAGTTACTTGTGTTTCTTGGTGCATAAGGATTGTCAGTGTGTATGCTGCTCTCCGTACTTCATTCTGCGAAATTTCACGTCTGGCAAACTATGAGCTACTGAAATCTGTGTTCCTGTTTTGCAATACCTTGATCCATAACTAGTCTTGAATTAGATAGAAGAGTATTAGATATTTGATACCAGACAACTGAAAATCTGACTGAACATACCCCTGTAGGCATTTTAGGGAAATTATTCTTTCTAATCACAGGGAGCCCTATCTATCAAGTTTTATCACCAAAAATACATGTTGCTCTAGGCAAACATACCATAATGTCTTTTAAATTATTTTAAAGCTTTCCTTTAGCATTTCAGTCATCTGGCAGAATTCAAAGAAAGCCTTTTTTGCTTCTATAGTACTTGTTCTTACAAAGAGTGAATATTAGTTTCCTTCCATTCTGTGCCTGTAAAAAAACCTGGAAGCTTGCAAGAGGAAATGCATGTGTATTTCTGATACTGTCAAAACACATTTTATAGATAACTTTGTTTGGAGGAGGAAGCTAAACAGTTATGTTGGTGGGGGAAATTGATTTTTGGAAGCAACTTTTCACTCAATTTAGTGGATTTTGCAGCAGAAGAGAATAGAATCTTCCAATTGTTTCAACCTTTTCAAAACTGCATTTAACAATTTTGAAAGTTTGTCTCAACAATAAGAGTAGGCAGGAGAGTGCTGGCTGGGGAATATCACCCAAGCCAGTTTTTATAACCTATCTACTTTGTTACCTGTGTAGAATGTACTTTCTGTAACTCTGTACACAAAACTGTTGTCTCGAAGCTCAGTGTTTGAGCACACTCAAAGCACTTTCAAAGTATTCTTTTGTGTGGAATAAATCACCTGATTGCATGTCTGATTTGGATTACTTTTCTTTTATGCACTGTGTCAATTTTCACCTGGCTTTTTGAAAAAAAGTTGTAACTATTTACATCTGATTCCTACTTTATCTTACAATGTACAGTTTAATTTTCCCTTAAGAAAAGCTTGCAGTACCATTATGTAGGCATAAAGTATGAAAGGAAACACCACAGCAACATTTAAATGACTCGTTGAATACCATACTTTATTTACAGTAATGCCTCTTCTAAGAATTTGTTATTCCATTCCTGGCTTCTGTAACTTAGCAAATGGTGTTTTGTCTTGAATTAATTTGTGTTACAAAGCTGTTTACTTAACTAAGTGCAAATACATAAATAAGAAAGCATTTCATAAATTTGGGATTTTTCAGGGAATGTGTTGTGCTTGTTTATTTGTATCTCTTCCACTCAAAGTAGGATTTTCCTACGTGCTAGCTTGTCACAGACATTAGAAGAGCAGGAAAAAAAAATAGAAAAGAAAAATTGAATTTTTTCATAGTAGCTGAAAGTGTGCATTGAGAAATAACTTGTATTATCCATTAACTGTCAGGTGACTGCTTCCTGTCTCCAGCCAGCCCAAGTTTTAGCCACTTTTGTGACCATTTTCCCAAGTGGACAAGTTGGGTTTTTTTTCACCCTTGACTTATTTTCTTCCCTTGCAGGCATTTTTACGAGCTCTTGCAGAATGTACCAGTGATGCAGGAGAAAAACGGAGGCTTCAGGAGCTTTGCAGCAGACAAGGAGCCTCTGATTACATGCACTTTATTAGAGATTCTAATGTTTGCTTGTTGGATTTACTTCATGCTTTTCCAAGCTGCAAGCCTTCATTTAACTTGTTAATTGGTAAGTGACTGTTTTAGATTTAAGTAGATCTTGTTCCTGAAAAGGCATCAGGCTCAATGTTCAGTTTCCCAAGAAAGGGGAATAACTGTTCAGTTAACTGCTTTAGAAAAGTAATAGTATCCATAGTGATCAAACTAAAACTGTTGTTGAGGAACAAAACTCTTTGCTCCAGTTTGTAGCCTTTGGCCTTCTTTCTGCATGCACTCAGGTACACACCTATGCCTCAGCTGACTGAGGACTGCTCTTGTGCTTAAAAAAAAAAAAAAGTATAAGGCGTATGCAGGATTAGAGTCTTTAAGAAACAGTTCATCCACTGGCTACAATTAAAAAAGATGTGTTTTCACAACTCCTGATTTCCCTGCTGACATGTTCTTTTCTTGCATTTTTACCTGTTAAAACAGAAAGCTTTTCCCAGTATATTTGTATTTACAGACTCATAGAATGTTAAGGTTTGGAAAGGACTTCTGGAGATTGAGTCCAACCCCATACATAGTGTCTCACTTACTTACTTAATGTCTCTCACACTCACTTGGTTCCTTATATAAAACATTGAAAGAATGAGACTCCAGATGTAACCGTCTCAAATACATCTGAAAATACTGGCAGTTATTTTCCAGATTAAAACCCAGAATTTCTTAATACGCTTCATTATATGAAACAGAAAAATGCTTTTTATGTTCTTGCAGTTGTCTTCTCCACACCTACCCCAAATCTCTCTTTCTCAGTACACTGTGAGGACTTAAAAAATATAAATACAAGCTCTGCTCCACTTTATACTAATAGATGAATTTTCACAGTGAAAGCAAAAATTCTTATCATTTCAAAAGTGGTATGGAATATGCCATAGCAACAGAACTGAATAAAAGGAAATTCTGGAAGTTTTATAAATGTGTTCCCTTGGGGAAGTAATATGCTGAATGGGCTTTAGTGTCTTTAAGTGATTTCACTGAACTAGCTTTTCTTAACTGACCTACAACTATCCTATGTGGATCTTTAAAATATGTCAGGGTGTCCATATACTGGTTGGAATATCTGCAAAAGGATGGTACATGTGGAGCAAACTCCTGTCTCTGTTGTGGTTGGTTTTTCAGATGCCGTTTCAAAACTTTACATATGTACTCATTGTGGTTTGAAATTGAGCTGACTCATTTGCTTCTAGGACTTAAAATATAGGATGCTTTGGATCAATCAATTCCTATTCTGAGAGCTTTTGGCATCTTAGATGAAAGGTGAGGAAAATTAAATTTCAAGCTTCACCTTGTCCACTAGCTGCTGGCATGTTTTCTGTGCCCCTTACAGTTGTTTTTAATTGACTGAGAACCCCATAAATTAATTGTTGTGGCCTTATTTTATAGGGTCTCTAACAGATGTTCCACAAAGTCTCAAAAATATTCAAAATAGCATTCAAGTCTTAATAGCTTATTTCTGAATCACAAACATTGAATATTAATAGTTAAATTAGAATATGCTTATAATCTGGTTTTAGTGTTAAAAACTCCTAATATATTTTCATTGGGATCAATCAAATAGTAAGTAATGCACTACTTTTTGCCTTTTTTTTTAATTTTTCAGAACATCTTCCTAAATTACAAGCCAGATCCTATTCAGTGTCAAGGTAATGAAATATTCAGATTATATCTCTTTCATAATTTAGGTGTGCTTTTCTCTCAACTGTTTGTGTCCATGTTATTATCTAAAAAAGAGAGAGCAATGAAGGATAAAACATGAGGAAAAAAAATTACTGTGTCCCTGTGGCAAAAAAAAAATGGATATAACCGGACACAGGATTTAACTATTTCAAACTACTCTCTGTGTCTGGAATGACTTGGGTAGAGTTCTCAAGAACAAGATCACACGTGTGGATCTTTTAGGAATTTGGTTTCCCTTCTATAGGCACTGGCCTCTATGAGTCCAACCTTAAGATGTTTTCTAACTATACTTAAATACTACACTGTTAGCTGACCATCAAGAGTGTTGAATCAATTGAAGTGGTTTGGGCTGCAAGTGAACATGCTGTAAGATTGTCTCAGGTTTGTTTTTTTTTTTTTTTTTTTTTATACTTTTGCAGGTTTTTTTATACCTTTTATTTTTTTTATACTTTTGCAGTTCAAACTTATATCATCCAGGAAAACTGTGTTTTGTATTTAATATTGTGGCGTTCCCTGCCTGTCCTGCTAGACCAGTCTCACGGAAAGGAGTGTGTACAGGGTGGCTTGCTGAGTTAGTTGCACCTCTACTGCACACCAATAAAAACACTCTGGATACAAAAAGAGGAAGCTCTTTAACTGAAAAGGTATAAATATTAGATCTAGACTCTTTAATTGATAAATTCATGCATATTTGAAACAACTGCACGTTTCTTTGTTCATTGCTGTGATGCAGTGCAGGGGTTTGGGAAGTACTCACCTTCATTTTACACTTCTACCCTACTTGTAAATTTACCCTCCCCTCTGTAACATGTCTAGAACTTCATTGCTAAGTTGCTAAATGTACATTTTACTGTCGAGCGATGCCTGAGTTGTGAAACTTCCCATTGCTGAAAGGTTGGAGTTGTTTTCCACCACACTGTAGTCCTAAGCGAGTCTTGGGGAATGTTTTTAAGGACTAAAATACTACTGTGCAATTAAATGTTAATAACTGGTAGTGTTGTGGGAGAGAGGCACTTAGTCATTTCCAGAAAAGGGTGGCAGATAATACTGGAGAAATCTTAAAAATCCCTTCTTGTCATGTCTCGAACAGTTTGCAAAGGCCAAGTTACTGAATATGACACAGGGGCAGTTGTCTGTGGGATTTCTGGCGTGCGCCAAAGGTGGTTTGGCATAGTGGGTAGTATTAGAAAAAGTTACTTTTTTTGTTTCCTCCCCTGTTCTTTGTGGCAGAGAACCTATGTAGTTAATAGCTCTCAAAGTTGTTAGGTGTAATCTAATTGCTAAAAATTCAGAATTCTACTGTATAACTAATATGACAAAAAAACTATTGCCAATCTAATCTGTATTTGATTAAAAAAAAATTGAAACTAGCATAGAATTTGGTTACAAGTAAACTGTACCAATAATTCAAGGTGATGGTCTGTGACAGTACCAATAATTCAAGGTCTGGCAAAAGGGAAGGAAAACCCATAGAAGTTATCTCAAGTTTTTAAAACTAACTCAAAAGACAGATTAATATGTGCATCATATACCTTATTCTAATATTCACATCTGCTCTTTATTTAAAATAGAACTGATTTGCACTATTTTGAAAGTCAAACATGACAAACAAGTGGAGTTAAAAATTAAAAAAAAAAATAAAATTATAAAGTGAGTCTGAATAAAGTTCAGAACGACTTGCATCTGATGTGCAGGCTACAATTCAGCATAGATAACTGTTCAGCAACATGTGTAAGTCACCGAAACATGTGAAATACCAGTACAAAATAGATGAGTGCAATCTTATGCAAAAATACCTTAAATTAATTGAAGACACTTTACAGTATAAATAAGTTTAACATTTGCAGTATTTTTTACATGGATGACCAGGTTGGAGTCATTAATAGGGAAAGTATCCTCCTAACTCAAGCATGGTTTGAAGTAGTAAGAATAACAGAAACGTAAATATTGCCCCCCACCTCCAGCAAGAATTATACTTTTTTAACATCATGAAACCAGAAAAATGATGCTGTTTAGTAGTGCTAAAGCACTCAGGTTTACAGAACAAAGTTTAAATAACTTGGTCATGGTGTTTCAGTCCTTCCTTAAAGTTGAAAGTAAATCCAAATCCTTTCATAATTCGTATACAAAATAAATTGAGTGGTTGCCTATGACTTTAATGGATGAAGCTCTTCTGCTGAGTCCTGAATAATCTTTTGAAGAATTAAAAATTGTCATCTCCCATTTTCTCTACATGATGTCAGCCATGCTTCCATGTTGTGGACCTCCTATGAAAATTATAGTTAGACTTCATTTCAGACACATATTTGAAGATCAGAATTAGATTCTGATTTGTTGATGGAATGATATAAACCATTTTCCAAGATCTTTGAGCGGGTATTTGCCTCTGCTCACCCATATGCATTTTTGGACATAAAGTAAATTTTAGGAAAATTAAGAAAGCAAGCTTCCTGTAAGTAGGCTTTCATTTGCTATAAACAAATCCTCACTTCCACTGGGATATTTTTTTATGTCCACAGTGTGAAAAAAAAATGTGGAGTTGCTTATAATAGGAATAAATTAGCTTTGCTTCCCTTTGAGAACCAGCACCAAACTTTCAATGAATTCTGTAACAGTACTCCCCAGATTTGTGGTGCTGGCAACTTTTATATTCAGAAACTCACATTTGTGTGGTTCTCTAGTTTTCCTCCAGATGGATTAATAGATTTGTAAATGTGGTTGTTTTTTCCGAAACTTAAGTGAAATTTTATTCTAGGTGTCGTGTCTGGCATTAAATATAAACTCTGAAGCTCAGGATTTAAAAGGATGTGTGGACACGTATGCTATGTAAATATCCTGAAGGTGCTAAAAAATTCATTATATTCTCACGGCTTTAAGAATACTCTTCAAATGTATTCTACCTAATTTCATTTTAGATATCTATTTTTGCTCGTCCAAACAATACTTTCCACTTACCTGCAGACCCATCTGTCCCATTCATGATGGTTGGTCCAGGAACAGGAATTTCACCATTTATTGGCTTCCTACAACATAGGTATGTACCAATTTTTTGCCTTGAAAAGAAGCCTTTTTCGTTTGAAGATAATATAGCCTCAGGTTTTGAATATAAATGCAGTTAATCCTTTTTTTTCCGCCATCTTTTTACTTACTGTAGCAATGGCATGCCAGTTAGAAACAGTCTTATTAAAACAGTCTTTCAAACAAGCAGTGCTTGTTTATTTGTTTGTTTTTCGAAAAAGTAAAACTTACACTCCATCTGACTGTAGTTCATATCCATAGTGGATATATGAAGAATTGGGTGAATTGTAGAAAAAGTAATATGAAATTAAGTCCTGTAGAAGTCCTGTAAGAGGCTTCTACTTTTTAGAAACAGTGTTGATTTGCTTAAGTTTAGCATTCATAATCCATTTCCTTTGTCAGTAACATCTGTATTACAAGCCTTGGCATGATGGATGTCAAATTTTCTCCGACACTTCCTTTTTTTTGTGGTTACACATTTTAATGTTTTAAGATGAGGAGCTTGGCACCTGAACACCTCCACTAATGTTGGGTTTTATGAGTTTCTATTTGGGAGAAGGTAGGTCCTGTTTTTGGCCCCTCCAACTACAGAAGCATAGTTTTGCAAGGAAAAGAGATGCTTGTTCAAAAAGTGACAGATAGTACATCACCAAGAATATGTAAATACATGGTCATTTGAAGGAAACAAAGAACAGAAAGAGTGGAATGTTTGGGTGGGACTGGTTGCAAGTTTTATAGATACCCAATATATATCATTCCTGTATGCCTCATTAATTCCAGCAAGAGTTTCTTGCATCCTGTAATAATTATTTTTAAACCATTGTATTTGACAGAAAAGTGAGATTTTGACATGATTTTTCTGATTCCATGCTTCCATGTTAAGTAAATCCTTATGTACAATCCTTACAATGTAATTTTATCTCCCAAATACACCTTTGTCTCTCAGAAGTATTTTGTATTTGTTTTTAAAGGATCCATAGAATTTCATAAGCGTTTGATCACTGATAAATGAAATCTCTCAAAATATAACTAGAAAGTTGCAGCTAAAGTAATTGCTTCATCATCATTTCAAGAAAATGATGATATCTCTTCTGATGATGTAGTAGTAAACAGATTGTTATTTATAAAGCCTAGCATGTTTCTACAGCAAAATGAAAAACATGCTAAAACTGCTTTGTGATTAGTTTTCCTGGGTGTTTTTACAGGGCTTCCAATGAAGGATTAAGGGTAGCGATCTCCTTATTCAGCAGTCAGGATTGGTTTTGAGATGTTTGGAAGTGTCAGTCTTAACTATTCTAATATGAAATGAAAGAAACCTCATTTGAAGTTGATTGATTTTGAGCTGAGCTAAAAGTGAATAGTCGAGAAAATCAAGTAAGGTTTTGACTGTGATTTACCTTAAGTCGTTTCACATTTCTGCCAATCCAGAAGTTTATTAAATCATTGAAGTATTAATTTAAATGAGAATTAGTTTATAGATTTTATTTTAGATTGACTTTTCTTTTTTTGGTCTGTTTAGGCAAAAACTCAAAGAACAACATACCGACTGGGAATTTGGAGAGACGTGGCTGTTTTTTGGTTGTCGGCATCAGGATCGAGACTATTTGTTCAAGCGAGTTCACTATTTAGCATTCATTTTGTATTCATGAGGGAATGCTTATCTCCAAGCCACTGCTAACTGTTTTTATTGCCTTTCAGAGATGAGCTCAGATGCTTTCTTGAAAATGGCACATTAACTCATCTTAAGGTTTGTTTCTCAAGAGACTCTTCAACTGCAGAAGTAACCCCGCCTAAATATGTGCAAGATGTCATTAGGCTTTATGCCAAGGAAGTT
>NW_008596781.1:14359-24984 GCF_000691845.1 Merops nubicus | reverse complement strand
AAAGAGAGAGGTTACTTCTATGTATGTGGGTGAGTAGAGTGGAGAGGAACTGTCTCTGAAAGGGAACAGAGTTAGCAGAAGTTTGAAGTCATAGAAAAACTCCAACCTGTCTGAAATGAAGTACCAACATGATGCTGAAAGAGCCTTCCTGGAATGCTAGAATTTCTTTGCTATGCTCAGTTTTTTCAAATATAATCTTGAATGTATAGCTTGTAACCACACAGTCCCACTGATTGCTTTAGTCACAATATTTCTTTTTCTTTTTTAGTATTCCATTAAGCTATAGGAGTTTTCAAGCTAACAGATTTCTCTTGAGAAAATGAGATATTTGAATACATGTCATGATAGACTGCAAAGCTGTGAGATAGCAGCAGTCTTCTGCTGTATTCCAGGCTTGGGTGGGCCAGTACGCTAAAGCTCTGTAACAGTAATATATTTTACAAGAGGTAGTTTCATTTGTGAATACTAACTTACCTGGAGGTTTGAGATTTTTAGAAATTTTGTTGATAAATAGACAAACTGTTTGAATATAGAGCCCAGAGACAATATATTCTTCTGCAGAAATACATGTCAGCTATTTCTGTTAAAATCAGCATTATTAATAAGTGAGGGTTTGCAGGTTTTTTATTTATATTGGAACCATATGGTGATATAATAATAAAAAATACTTCAGCAGATCCATTTCCACCTGAAAGAAAACAACTACTCTGTGACAGCTCAAATAGGGTTCCCAAGTGTTTTTTTCTTATAAATCACAGGGTGCTGGAAACTTTGTAATGCTTGATTGAGAGAAACTATGGTTACAGTCAGTGGTCAGCAACATGAAAACTCAGTGAGAATCTTGCCATATAATATACAAGCTATATATTTGCTAGTGATTTTTTTTTTAATGCCTCTTTTCCAATATTATCCTGCCTCTGACACTATTGAGAAAAGGAAAAATACACATTTTCATCTTTTTTTTTTTTTTTTTCCAGAGATAAGAAGCACATGGCTGATGGTGTAAGTGATGCTGTAGTGGACATTTTAAGCATGGAAATGGAAGTTGACAAGTTGGAAGCACTGAAAATCCTTGCCATGCTTCGAGAAGCAAAACGATATTTGGAGGATGTTTGGAGCTAAATATTTAGCCTTTCCTAAGCCCTTGTAGCACAAGTTATTTGTTTCACACATATGCTTTCAACAAAAAGTTATTGTCAAAAGTGCTGTCTGTAGTCACCCGAATCTTAACTTTCTCAATTAACCTTTCAAGGAGGAATATGAAACCTTTTAAGCAATAACAAACCAGGATGCCATGAGTGTATGGGTGTTTTTAACGTCGCATAAGGGACTGTCTCAGTGCCTTGATTCTCTCATTTCAAAATTGGTTTAATGTCAAAAGTGAAAACACTTGCACTTTTGTACAAGTTTAATTGTATGTTTACAGTACGTATTTTTTCCTGGAATGTATGTATAAAGAAGGTACTGAGTAAATGTTACACACTGCCCTCTGCATCATAAAATACATTACTGACTTGCCAAGATTTATTTGAATGCTTCCTAAATAATTCCTAAGACTATACATAGTGTTTCAGCTTCCACAATGACAGTAGCTGCCAGAAGGAATGAATGTTCAGAAAGCTGCACAAAAGGCTACTGCAGAATTTCAACTCTGAAGTTTTCTTTAAATACTTATTTTTTTCATTCCATCATTACATCATATCTCAAAGTTTTGCTGCACTCCATACTAATCCTTATTAGATTTTCCTGCTTAATTTTTTTGAAATTATTTTCATTCCTGTCTCTGAAATGTTTGTGGTTTAATTTATGATCAAACTCACCAGCTGGGTTGAATGTGGTTGCTGTAGAAATATTGCTTAGTAAATACTTTCTCAGATGACTGAACTATTTTTTTTAAGTCCAAGACATAATAAAATACAATGTTTTGAAGGCAGTGTGACAATCCACTGCAAAAATCGAATTGTTGAAAGCAAATTATTGAAGTACCTGGTCCTCTTTCTAACAAGAGCCATTTGGAGTGCAGGTAGGTGGAAGAGTAGAAATGTAAGTCCTTCATGCTTTTTTCCAAATCCTTCCTCTCTTCCCTCATTTTTTTTTTAACTTTGTAAACATCTGTGTTTTCTTCTTGATTCCTTGTCATACTTAAATCTTTAAAGATAAACATGAAGTATGAGAGAATATTTTGGACAAGTCATTTTTTATTTTCTGGGGAGAGTTCTTGTTTTGTTTTGCCTTACACATAATCAGAACCACATCACTTGTTTAAAGTTTTGTGGTTGTCTGGTGATTATTAGTTAATTGGTAGGTAATTTTTTTTTTTTTAAAAAAAGACAACCAGTTAGAATAAAATTGTATATTTAAAGAAGTTTAGAATATTCTAGTGAAGTACCTGGGATTAAGGTTTTGATATAATTTTTGTAATGATTATTTAAATATCCTTGGAAGAGATCAACTAAAACTGTGTGCAGAAATCCTTCAGCGGAGCAGTTATATCAATCACTGTCAAGTAATCTCTACCAAAAGCTGCACAGGGAGAGATTGCTTTCTGTAATTGCAAACAGTGCATTTTTTGTTCTTCTTCACATACAAAGGAAAGAACTACTTTGAAAAGCACATTTTGAAAAGTACTCCAAATTTTAAACTTTAAAAAGGAGTAACTCAGATGATACAAACATCAACATTTTGTATCAGCCTGTTGCCTTTACATGTTTTTAAAAAATTAATAAAGTAAAAGGTAGCAGTATTGCAATAGTAAAGACAAATCATTAACTTCTGTTAACTGGTGTTTGTTTGGAAATAGCACTTGCTATGTCATGTGTGTTCTCAGAATTTATGATTTTCAGTGCCACCTGGAAGTTCTTGGCGATTACATAGAGAATGATGTTTTTCTGACTGCATGTTGCAGCTTTTCCTACATGTCTTGCAGGTATTTATTTTTGTGTTACTTCCGTATCACAGTACAGAAGTTGCAGTGACCATTTTAGTAATACTGCAGGTAACACCATAGCACCTTTTGGCATATTAACTGTTGAGTATCCTGTTCTGAGTGCATTTGACAGGGTCTGATATACAGCTGCTAGCCATGCATTTCCTCTCTCCTGTTATCAGTTCCCTACAAAACTAAAACACTTGGATTTTTTAGTAATGTAGTGGCAAGTCCATAGTGAAGCGTATGAGCTTTATTATGACCTCATAGAACAACAAAAAACAGTTGCAGCTTTCTCTCAGATTTAGAACTGCATGGGTTAAAGCCCAAAGTTCAAACAAACTAAAATAAACCAAATAAACCTCACTGTGTTACCTGAAGTAAGAATTTTTGCAATCATGTTCAGTGACATTGAATGAGCAGGAAAGGCAGAGAAGAAAGAAATTCTGAGATATAGAAGTCACAGAGATGGAGAAGGCTTGCAATAAGAACCTTATGTTTTTCTTAATTAAAAAGTGTCTGTATAATCGGGTAGTGCTGTTTGACTCAGTGTGCCTTGCAGAAAAGCATACAGAGGTGGATTTTACTGTATCTCCTTTTTTAACATCTTTTAGTTTCCTTTCATCAGAGAAATGCCATGTATGTGTGTTTCCTTGTAATTCCAAAATTTTTTTCAGAATTTCGATGTCGTTTCAGAGAAGCAGTGAAGGTTGTTGCTGTTTCTTTTATTTGAGAGGCTTACAGTCTTTATGCTGGAACAAGGACTCATCATGCTGAAGCTGTTGTTCCAGAGAAGCATTAATGCTGAAGCATTCCTCATGGCCTGTTTTCTTATCAGTTTTTGGGTGTTAGTCTGAATTTGTGAAATAGTGTTGATGTTACAATTTCTCTTTTAATCTACAGTTCGAAAAGAGGGTTTATTTTTCAAATTACAAAACTCATGCCAATTTTTTTGTTTGCTGCTTCTAAATTCAAGCTGACTTTACTGCACCTGGCAGCAGCAGTATTATTTCCATGTTTCTTGCACCTCTGTTTTCTCTCCTTTTCCTTCCCCCCTTCTATCCAAACTTTTTCTGAAATCAAGAATAGTAGTAGAAATAGGATGAATATGCCTTTTTAGCAGTCTCTGAAGATACTGAGCATCTTGAGAAATTCTGAAAAATAACAAGGCCAAGTGAGAGAAATGGCAAAATCACAGAATGGGACTGGTGTGACCATTTAAGCATTGAACTTTGCTACTGAATGGTGCCTTAGGTGTTGAATGGCATGGGGGCGGGAGGGGGGAGCTTGTTATTGTAAGTAAATGTCCAAGCTGATTGTCTCAAAATAAAATAAACTTGTGCAATAAAGCAGAGACTGTGCTGCAAACCATAGAGTTTCTAGGCAGTTTGGGAATACGGAAAGACCTCTTTCACCATTCCAAGATATCAGCAATTTGGAGATAAATCTAACAGCTTTTTATTCAAAGGGACATGTTTTGTTCAAAGGAAACTTAGATCATGAAGCTGAAACATTTTGAGGAGTTCTCCAAACATTGGTTTATTTGGTAAAATTCAATTGGCCTTTGTAAATACTTTTGTTCTGTCAAACTTTGTGAGTGGGATAGGAAAAAGCTTTAAAACAAACAAGAAGAAAACACATAGCAAACACCCTTGGCTGATTAACTTTGCTTTTTACCTCAAAGGAACAGGGCAAGTTGTGTGTTGTGCTTGTTGAACCTGTTTCACAAATAAGCTTTATCATATTTTTGATTTCTCCTGAGGAATGTGTGGTGTATTGCTATCTGCTTGTTTCCTGTGGTAGTTAAGCCCAAAGGCAACATTTTTTTGCTTAACTGCATGTCAGGTTTACTTGGAGCTAGAAGTGGGGCAAAGAGTATTAGCTTAAGAGAAAATGAATCTAGTAAGTTCTATCAGTAATGTAATTCAGAATCGTGCTCGTAACTCTCATCCATTCTGTCTTTGGTACTTCTGTTATTCTGAGCACTTGTTAGCTGTGCACACAATCCTAACAGGTATTACTCTGCACTGCTCTTAGATAAACTTACCTGCACTTTATACAAAGGGAAGCCCAGGCAGGGAAATGCAACTGAATTGCCCAAAGTGAAGAAGGAAACAAAGAGAGACTTGAGCTACTACTGTTTCTCCAAGTGCCATGCTACTGATTAGCTTGTAGATCCATTTTTCTCATGCATTTCCTCAAAAATTACACTGTCTGATACCACAGAAAATCTAGTTACTTTCCAAAATAACTTTAAATAAAACACCAAGCCTGTATTTTTCAAAACTTAGTGGTTTGGAGTTTTCTTTTTATGTTTCATCACCTGATATTTAGCGAATCCAGTGTTGCTGACAATGAGGCTGCATGTCAGAACACCTGTGGTTTTCAGTATGTGCAGCCACACAGATTATTTTGTAGCAGAGTTTTTGTGCTCTGCCACCCCCTGCCCCAGATGCACTAATAACTGCACATGTCTGTAGGGCTACGCAGGAATTCAGTGAAGTCATGATGAGCCACTTCTTATTCCACTCATTGCCCAGCCTATATTTGTGCTTGTGGTTGCCCTGACCCAGGGGCAGGACCCTGCACTTGTTCTTGTTAACTCAGTGAAAAAAATATTCCATTTCTGCATGTTAGATGTTCTTCAGTTTCCTGATTGTCCTTTGTGGTAGGATATGCGTGGAATGCCAAAGTTGGTGGCATCTGTGCACATTTTAAGTGGACTCTTCCATTAACCAGTGGCTTACTGCACTGTTACTTATTGTAAGTAATATGAAAAACTCAACGTTTTTGAAACCACCCCTGAATGTTATGCAAATGCTTCTCCAGCAGTTATATTTTATACTGCTATATATATTTTATGTTACTATATATGTTATAGCAATTACTGTTACTAGACAAAGCTTTGTTGTCACCTAAACCATATGGAAAATGCACTCTGCATGTTTTATCTAAATATTATTATTAGCCTTACTACTTCCCAGATTATAGTATTTCTGTGCTGTTTAGGATAGAAATATTTTGTCAGGTTCTGTGTTTGGCTGAATTAGTTTCCTTGGTGAATATAAGAGAACTATACCTGAAGACTTTGTGCTTTTTAAAACCTTTGTCAACACTATACCATTTAAAATGAATCTGACTCAAATTCTTTGCTTGAATGGACAAATTCAGCTGCAGCTGTATATAGTGCTAAATTCCACTTAAGTAGCCACTTACATTCAGTCCATTATTCCATAGTTGTTTGGGTTTTTTTCTTGAAGAATAAAAAGATACTTATAGCAAGCAGATACAAAATGACCTGTCTGAAGCTCAGCTGTGAGCTTTATGGTTTATAGGAAGTCATATGCATGCAGCTTTTAATTTCTATAATGTAAATATGGATATTCTGATTGCATATTTATGCATTTAGCAGTTTAGTATGTTGATGGCTCTGCACAAACAATTTATTAGTGTCTCAGTTTCACTGGATGTCCCTTGTACAGAAGGGATTTTTTTTGTTCTTTTTTCTGAGTAGCTCTGTCATCCTGCATCTCAATCTGACAGCTTCAGATTTTTTCCTCTTAAAATGGAAACTTTTTACCTCCATTTGTAGAACTGTTTGACTCAAGTTATGCTTCTCATGAGTTGGGAAGACCAAAACTGAATCCAGTAATCCATTTTCAGACATGACAGTAATTATACAATAAATAACAGAAGAATATTTTCAGTATTTTTTTTTCCATTCTGATCTGTTTCTTGGGGTGCCATGGAAGAAAAACATTAGGAGAATCACTGTATGCTTACTGGTGATTATAGGAAGAAATTATATCTCTACAAGTTGTGATCTACAGGCCTTGGTCAGTTATGGTGAACTGGGAGATGAATCTACATTGGTAGAATAGTGCAAGCAATGGATTTGGATCTGAAAATTGAGTTAGTTGATACAATGGTTTAATACAAGAGCTATAAACTATTTTAATGAATCTTGAGAGTCTGTGCTCCAGTTAGAGAAAATGTGTAAATATAAAAAGCTGCTCATTATTATTAGAGTTGCCTACCATAAAGAAATCAAAACACTTTTAAATTGATGGTAAAACCAGTATGTCAATTTGTTTAGTCTCAAAATCATGTTCAGATATGTTTTATATTGAAAAAATATTTTATACAAATGCAAATTCCAGTCTTGAAAAGTTGATTCAGCACCACTACAAATTACATTCACTTCCACTAGCATTTGAATAAATGCTCTACTTCTGATGGAAAAGGTTTATCACATTGACAAAGCACTGAAAGACAGTTGTGCTTATTAAAAAAAATGAAAGGGTCTACAGCTTGTTTGATTGTTTGAAAACAGCTGTTTTGTAAGGCTCCATCAGCCAGGGATATTAATTTCTCATCTGCTTTTAACTTCATTGCTTTGATTGATTTGTTTTTCTTAACCTTTTTTTTTAATTATTTTTTAAAATGCTTTTTATTTTAATTTGCTAGCAGATCAGCAGGGCTTTTTCCATTATTTTTTCCTCACTGGTGGGACAATGGCATTTTCTAGTTGTTTTTCAGATGTGAGAAAATGATGTCTATTGCCCTCGATTTATGAACATCACCAAACCAAAGGAGAATTATGAGGCCATGACTACTCAGGATTTTTGGGCAGGGCCAGATGTTGAAATAAGCACTTGTTTGTACATGTGTCTCTTTCCATGTGTTTGCATGACATACTCTGTCTTCCAGTCGAATCCCAGCTCCCTGCTGGGATTCTTACAGACCACTGCTTCTTGAGACTAAGCTAATACTGCACTCCTCTTTCTTTTGGTGGGAACAACTCCTGTGGAACAAGCCACTCTTTGTGTTACCAGCACCCCTTTTTTCATTCTCTAAGGATGAGAAAGGAGCAATATGTGAGCTGCCAAAACTGATGGCAGATAAACAGCTTGTGGCTCTCAGAAGACACTGCTCTCAAGGCAGACTTTCTTTCCCTTTTTCATGTTACAGTTCCTAACAGTGCTGGGAGGGGGTGGCATTGATGCCAATGAAAGCCCCAAGGGCACAGCTTGATGGTAGTAAATGTTTAGGTTTTCCTTGCTGGAAACAAGCAAGGAGGACTAGAGCAAGTGTAAACAGGAGGGGGAGAAAGGGATCCTGTAACATTTTTTTTAAAATGAGTGGTTGAACGTCCAAGAATTTCACACAAGCTGGTTTTTAAAACATCTGTTCCTAAGAGAAGCAGAATGTACTGAACTTTTCAAATGTTGTTTTTGTAAAATTCTCAAACAAAAAGCTAGTTCCTAAGTAGAAATTACTATATTTCTTTACCAATAGGCAAGTATTTTAAGGCTCTTACAGCTCTGCACAAGGAGAGTATTGCGTTTTAAGGTAAATGGAAACATTCTTCATGTTTGTAAAACTTACTGCAAAAGTAAATTCAGAACTCATTAATTCAGGAAATGGAGATGATCATTCTTTTAGCAATTTGTAGTTGTTTTGCTTTTTCTATTTTAGTGGGCTGGGTAAAATATCCTTCTTTTCTTCATACACTTGTGTATATATATGCCTAAATGTAAGTATATATCTATCTATGCATTGCCGAGATCTCGATATAGTCCATGCTTTACAGATAAGACATATTTTGAAATACCTGTTTGGATAACAGTTTACACAGCGGTATTTTGCTATTAAAAATAACTGGAATAAGGTAGATTTAGATTAGAAATTAGGAAGAACCTCTTCACTGTGAGGGTGGTAAGATACTGGAACAAGTTCCCTGGGAATGTTGTGAATGCTCCATCACTGGAGGTGTTCAAGACTAGGTTGGATGGAGCTTTGAGCAACCTGGTCTAGTGGTAGGTGTCCCTGCTTATGGTGGGGGAGTGGAACTAGGTAATCATTAAGGCCACTTCTATGATTCTATGATTGCACAAACCACCTTCTTGCCTCTTGATTCTTGTGTAATATCTTAGTGTCAACTCCCACTGTTAGTTGTGTGGAAAAGATGGACTAAAGAAGTATTCTTATGTAATGTAACCATGTCGAATCTTTGAAAAGATTTAGCTAATTTCTATTTTCTTATTTCCTTTGTCCTTGCACCTTCACAGTTCTGTCAGCTGCTTATCTTCTGTTGCAGCATTCAGTTGTGGCTGGGTTTCTCCTGCCAGAAGGCATCCTGTTGGCAGTTTGCTTATCTGCATTTCAACTTATCTACTTCCAAAGCTGATTCTCCCCACCTGAAGATATCTCATGTTTTCCATGCATTTTTGTGTTTCATGGCAATAATTCCAATGGCAGCATCCAGGCTGGAACTCTGTCTTTGTTTTCTCTTGTAGAGATCTGGGGCTTCTGTTGCAATAAAGTGTAAAGAAGCATATAGAAATGGCTGAAAGCCAGGAGTAAACAATAGCAAATAGTTGGAAAAAGTTCTTCTATGTATTTCAGAAATTATTGCTATAAGATGCCATTTTCTTAATAGGTCAAATACTTTGTCTCTTAATGAGTTGATTCTATGTCTGTGAACTTGTAGCAGGGAATTTAGGAACTTGGCCTTCTCATCTGTTGTCACTAATTCCCCATTGCTGTTCTTCAGGGAGTGGATGCCTCCTTTAACCTTCCTCTTCTGGTTCATGTACCTATAGAAGCCCTTCCTGTTTTCCTTTGCATCTCTCTCCAAGTTCAGCTCCAGCGGCACCTTGGCCTTCCTCACCTCATCCCTACACAACCAGGCAGTGTCCCTGTATTCTCCCCAGGATACCTGTCCCTGCTTCCACTGCTTGTGCAGTCTCATCTTGTCCTTTAGTCTGGCCAGCAGGTCTCGACTCAGCCATGCTGGTCTCCCTCCTTCCCTACCTGATTTCCTACAGCTGGGAATTGTAAGTTCTTGCACTCTACGATAAGTATCCTTAAAGATTTGCTGGCTCTGCTCCACACCCTTGTCTCTAAGGACTATTTCCCAGGGAGTCTTACTGATTAACTCCTTGAAGAGCCAGAGGTTTGCTTCTTAAAATGTAGGGGTTTGACTTTGCTTTTTGTCTCCCTCACCAATCTAGTGGCTTTCTATAATGAAGCAAGTGCATTGTGGACAAGGGAAGAGCTGTGGACGTCATCTATCTTGACTTTACTAAGGCCTTTGACACTGTCCCCCATAGCATCCTCCTTTCTAAGCTGGAGAGATATGGGTTCAATGGGTGGACTGTTCAGTGGATAAGAAACTGGCTGGACGGTCACACCAGAGAGTAGTGGTCAATGGCTCAATGTCTAGCTGGGCAAAAGTGACCAGTGGTGTCCCTCAAGGGTCCCTTCTGGGACCAGTGTTGTTTAACATCTTCATCAGTGACACAGACAGTGGCATCGAGTGCACCCTCAGCAAGTTTGCTGATGATACCAAGCTGGGTGGTGCAGTTGACATGCCAGAGGGACAGGAGGCCATCCAGAGGAACCTGGACAGGCTGGAGAGGTGGGCTCAGGTGAACCTCATGAGGTTCAACAAGGCCAAGTGCAGGGTCCTGCACCTGGGCAGGGGCAGCCAACATTACCAATACAGGCTGGGAGAGGACATGTTAGAGAGCAGTCCTTTGGAAAAAGACTTGGGGGTACTAGTCAATGAGAAGCTGGACATGAGCCATCAACGGGCAGCAGCAGCACAGAAGGCAAATCAAATCCTGTGCTGCATCAAAAGAAGCGTGGCCAGCAGATGAAGAGAGGTGATCCTGCCCCTCTACTCTGCCCTGGT
>NW_008596781.1:12639-14256 GCF_000691845.1 Merops nubicus | reverse complement strand
GCCTGGAGAAGAGGAGGCTCCGGGGGGACCTTATAGCGACCTTCCAGTACCTGAAAGGGGCCTACAAGAAAGCAGGGGAGGGACTATTCACAAGGGTTTGTAGTGACAGGATGAGGGGTAATGGCTTTCAGCTAGAAAAGGGGAGATTTAGGTTAGACATTAGGAAAACATTCTTCAGTATGAGGATGACAGACCACTGGAATAGGTTTCCCAGAGAGGTGGTAGAGGCCCCATCCCTGGGGACATTCAAGATTAGGCTTGATGAGGTTCTGAGTAGCTTAATCTAGTTGGAGATGTCCCTGCTTATGGTGGGGAAGTTTGACTAGATTACCTTTGGAGGTCCCATTCTATGATTCTATGAATTTCTGCAGATTCTGGGTTGTGCTCTGCAGAGCATGTGCTCTTTTTCTCTATCAGACCATTCAGAATAGAGTGTTGTAAGTATTATTGTTTTCTTTAGAGCTGATAATGGTGAACTCCTACTGAATATGATGCAGATAGCCATGTCATCCTTCAGTTTTATTTAATTCCAGGTTCAAAAATTTCCCATCAAAGGAAAACAAAAATATACCTGCATAATAGATGTGCCTCCAGTGTTGGTTGTGTATAAGATCACAGGAAAAGTATGTGCATCCTGTTTTTCCTGTCCTTACCATCACCCAGGTTGGGGGGGTATGGAAACCAGCCCCTGGCAAGCCACCAAATAAGCAATGAACAAACAGATTTCTGTTGCTGTAAATCTGCCTATGACATCTGCATGTACCTTTTTTTTTAAGAAAGGAGGAGAAAGTTCACTGAAGTGGGAATTGTGTATCTGAAGAGCTGCAAGTATTACTTTTCGGTATACTTGGTTTTCGCTATCAGATTTTGGTCACCTTCCTGCAGGCTGGGTTTGAGAAGATTTCTTGACAGAGCGCCTGTGATTCATTGCTTGTATTGTTCAGAGTAAACACAGCAGCGTTCCCAAGACAGATTGCCCAGTTTCTCTAGGCAGGCAAACTGTAGTAGAGTAATACAGTAAAGACAGTTCTACCACAGGTGAGCTTGCTTTCTGAGGAGGCAGAGGACACTTGCACTTCTGTCAGCTGCTGGGTACTTTGCTATCTTGCAGTCAGTTTTAATTTGCAGTTGAAGTTTGATAAAAATTCCACTGAAGCCAGCAATATGGGAAATGTGCTCAACTAACACAATCACCGGCTTTGAAGGATGAGTCTTTCTGGCCAACTTATGTTCCTGTGAGCTGGTGTTTTGGAGAGTTGAATGCACACCTGTCTTCCACCAATTCTTTGACCTCCCCAGGAGATTGTATCCTGCAGTATGTCCCTGTGTTTCATGTTCCTGAGTGTATCACTGGTAGCCTTCTGTGCTTCTCAAAGTCTTGTCCCCTGCTGCATGAAGACTCTATCACTGACCACTCCTTGCAGGGCCTTGGGCAGCTGCAGTGACCAAGAATACATCTTGATGGTGTATCTAATACCTACCCTCTATAATACCTACTTAGCCCCACCAAGGTGGGGAAGGATGAAAAGGGAAAAACAGTTTTGGAAATAGCAGCCTGGGTGATGTTGAAAGAAGTTGTCTGACATCTTGTAGAAAGAAAAAAACTAAGGACAGTAC
>NW_008596781.1:0-12608 GCF_000691845.1 Merops nubicus | reverse complement strand
AAAGAAATATCTAATTGCTTTAGAGAAAATTGTTACTCTAATTAAAATAGAGCAAAACATGATGCTATTTTAGAAGTGTATTAAGTACCATAGTAGAAGCATACACTAGTATAATATAAATATTCTAGATATATTATATTACTATAAAGTGAAACATCTGAGCAAATAATACTGTCAAATCAGCAGAAATCTGTGCTTGGGAATCTGTATGGAGTTCTGGTGTCCCTAATTAAAGATTGTGGCTGGATGACACACTTCTTTGTAACCCAAGCCTTTTGTGAAATCATCAGTGAAATCATCATAATGTTAAGGGTGAAATGTAAAAGAAATACATTGTGCCTTTATTTCAGATGATCAAGCACATTATTTGAAGTGTCCAATCCTCATTGTGTCACAGTGAATAATTACTGCTACGATCTATTGTTGTCTGTTGTTTGTGTTGTAGTCTAGCTTGACATCCCATTTCTGCAGTTTTACATTCAGTCTGTTCTACTTACCTGCCATTACCCATATAATTCTCTACTCTCTTCCCACAGGTTTATTTTTACCAGTTGGATCAGAGAAAGAATATAAGAACTAAAGCTAGGTTTACTTGTGTGATTTTTGTGGCTGTATTCTTTGTACTATTCCTGTCCATGTGGATATGCCTTAATAACATCAGTACTATACAGAGAGGCAGCCAGAGACAACACACATAAACAGATACCCATTGAGATGCCCTTTGCAAGGAAAGTTGAAAATATCATGGCAACATTCTGAAGTAAATTAAAGATATCTTTAAAAGAAAACAGCAGGAGAGAAAGCAAGATGAGGCTGTCCATTGATTTAACTCCAGGATAATTTTAGAAGAGATGAAAGTGTTTGCAAAGTCTAGGGACTGTTTAACAAATTTAACCTCAAGCACCTGTATTTATCGTTTTTGGCTGGTAGAATTAGATTCATATCAGGAGCAATGACAGACAGACTTCTTGATTTATGATATATTTTGTCTGGGACCTGCAAGAGAGCCTTGTAGCAGAAATCTTTTGTATTGACCTGTAGGAGGACTGATCTCCAGAAGAAGGTAAGGCAATTCCTAGTGTAGCCACAAAGTCACATCTTACAAAAGAGATTCATCAGTCTTGATGCTCTGTTTAATTTTCTTCTTAAGAGCTATAATCTTTTGTAGTGAAACTGCTGTTAATAAGATGTCAAAGAAAACCCAAACCCCAAGCAAACCATCAATAAGTTTGAAAATGTTTCTAAAGCAGCAACTTGTTTTTCAGAATTTGTGCTTTTGTTCCAAGCTTGGCTCTATGCTTCTTAGTATGGCTTGACTGTAGTGTTTAAGTTTTAGGCAACTGCAATGACTAAGATGTCAGGCAATGAGAGAGTTTGGGAGCTGGAATTCTTGGCCTGACTGAGCTTTGATTTAGGGAAAACTTAATGAACATTGATGCTTCTGCTTTCCTGAGGACAAACAAGATTTGTCAAGTGTGCTTAATTATTTACACATCTAATTGCTTAGATGCATTTAGAAAGTTGATTGTATCCTTAGAATTTTAACATTTGAGTTTATTTGGTTATTTTTTTATTCTTTTCCCACTCTCACCTACTCTTTCTCATTGCTTTGCTCTAGTACTTAAATATGTGTTACTTTGTTTTTTAGGAAGAATAAACAAAAAAGGATTTTAGAAACATCGACCATTCATATAGGAATGGTATCAAGCCAGCCAAAGGTCATCAGCAGTTAACACTTGCAAGGGATGTTGAAGAAAACCCTAGATTAGTAACAAAAGGCTGAGCAAAGAAAACATGGCCCATTGCTGAGTATGGAGGGTGCTCTAGTGCCATTTGAAACATAGAGGGTTGAGATATGCAGTTGCTGCTTTGCCTCAGTGTTCATCAACAGGACCTTTCAGGCTTCTCCCCATAAAGAGAAGGAACTACTAGCGGTGGATGTGGAGAGAGCTCAGCTATTCCAAGCCCAGAGGACTAGACAAGTTACATCCAAAGCACTAAGAGAACTGGCCAATGTATGTTATAGTGAAGCTGCTCTCTATTATCTTTGACATGTTGAGGAGACTGGGGAAGATCCCCAGTGACTGAAGAAAAGCAAACCTTTCACCAGTTTAAAAGAATAACTAGAGGAGTGACAGATTGATTAAACTCTCTTTGTTCTCTGGAAAAATCATGGAGCAAGTCTTCTTGGAATACAGTTCTAGGCAGAATTTGATTGGGAAAGTCAGTATGGATTTAATAAAGGTGTATCATGCCTGACTAAAATGAGTTCTTTCTAGATTAACATGGCTGAATTTGTGGATAAGAAGAGAGTGGTGGATGTCATCTACCCTAACTTTAGGAAGAGTTTAGGCACTATTGTACACCATATTTGTAGGTTTTATAGCTTGACCAGGAGCTAAGCACCACACACACTTACTCACAGCCCCCTCTACCCCCCAGCAAGACATGAGAAACACTAGGAAGAGCAAAAGAAAAAACAAACAAACAAAACACAAACAAACAAAACCACAAAACAACAACAAAATGAACAAACAAAAAACCAAACCAACCTCATCAGGTGAGATGAGGACAGGGATAAGTGAAGGAAAGAAGTGAAGAAACACCCCTCCCACCCCATCCCATCCCACCCCCACAACAGTGGTGGAAAGGCAATCATCAACCACCTCCCATCAGCAGACTGTTGTCCAGCCAGTGTAAGCAACAGCTGCCTTGGAGGACTAAGTGCCTGAAGAGCAGCTCTGCAGAAGAAGACTTGAAAGACTTGGTAGGCCCAAGCTAAATGTGAGACAGCAGTGTGCTCTGACAGCAAAGAAGGCCCAGCAGTATCTTGGATTGTTTTAACAGCTGGTAGGCTGAGGGAAACAGCTGTTCCCCTTTACTCAGCACTTCTAAAACTATATGCAGAATACTGTATCCAGTTTTAGTCATTTAGTACAGTAAATACTGTATTAGGGACACCCAGTAACAGCCATCTGTTGCTTATGACTCACAAAAAGATTGGACCCAAAGTTTCAAAGTGTTGTTGCATAATGAGAGGACAAGACAAGGAGCGTAAGTTAAACCAAGCAAATTTCAGGAAGAAATAAAGTAAAAATTTTTTTCACCATGAAGATTGTCATGCAGTGGATCGGACCCAGAGAGGCTATAGAGTCTTCATCATTGGTTTATTTCAAGGTTGGACTGGATAAAACCTGACTTGTAGTTGACCCTGACTTGACCTGGAATTTTGACTAGAAATCCTTTCCAACTCATATTATCGTATGATCCTATGAACATCGTATAAGTTACAGAGTCAAAATCCATCTTTAGGTATAAATATCAGGGCAGCCACCTGAAGTAGGGACACTCCCTTTCACTATACATGTAGTGAACTATGCAGTATAATGGGAGCCAACCTTGCAGTCTTGGCAGAGTAGCATGGCATATTACAGTAAGAAAGGGAAGGACAAACCCAAAGAGCTTTTAGGAACTTTAGCTGCCAGGAGATACTGTTTTTTGAGTGGCAAAACACAACTCACCAACAGATCAGTATGACTGTTCACTCTCTGAAAAGGTGATCAGTTTGGAGTTCACCAGAAACTGGTAATTAAGAGAATTGCTTTATCATAATACGTGTGCATGTGAGTGTAGACATGTTATAGGACTCTTTTCTAGGATGAAGCACACGTTGAGATGAGTTCATAAATCTGCTTCTAGGGACAGTTTGTAATAAAATGTAATGTGAGGAAAATACAGCACGATGAAGGTGACATTGGATCCCTATCAGGTTATTAATGGATGGAATTACCTATGATTTTTCTTTCATTATGAGGTGAACAGTTTTCTGAAGGGTGTAGATGTGCTACTAGCTAAGCCACACATTGTTTCTTCCCAGAATACCATACAGAGGGAATTCCAAAATAACAGAATAAATCAGCTTTGATACAATTTTAGACTACCTCCTGACTGCCATTAGGTAGCTACAGACTATCTGTATCATATTTGATACATGTTTTCAGGATGGCACTGAGGCAAAAACTACCAGGCAAGATACCAGTTGTTACTATAAATAAAACATACACCTGCTGCAGAGAAGCAATTGAACATTCAGCCTTAAGTCTATTTATCTACATTTGTTGCTTTTTTTTTGAGAGTGAGAGACAATGAAAAAGTGTGTATATGTGTTAGTGTTGCTTTGGTTTTTTGAATCCAGTCAGTAAGGATGCATAGGAGGTTAGGTAAAACCCATCTAATAAACTGCTAAGGTTTCTTTCACAAAACAAGCCAACTTGCTTATCTTTTTGGTTTGGTTGTGGTTTTTTTTTGTTTTTTTTTTTTTTTTTTGTTTAGTTGGTTGTTGTTGTTGTTTTAATTTTTGGGAAACAAAAATCTAAGGAAAAAACTTGAGGTACAAAATGGAATAAAAGGCTAATATCTTGTGTTTCCTTCCTGAGCTTATGCTTATGTTTGTGTGAAGACAAGTAGCTCTGGGGTGCTGCCATTGCAACAGACATTGCTAGAGGCAAGGCTTGTCATCACCTGCAGTCAGCTCTCCAGATCACAGGTGACGAAGAAAAAAAAATCTGAATATTTGTCTTGGTGCAGAAGTGAAGCGTCCTCAGATTCTACCTTGAGGAGATCTCTCCTTATCTTTAAAAGCGAAAAAAAAGAAAAAAAAAAGAAAAAAAAAAAGTAGATTTTATTACTTCCCTTGAGGGTGGGAATTTGAACCATTTCACTCGGGAAACTGGAAAATACCAGCAGTGAAATATCAGACATTCATTATTTTATTTGACTTCATATTTTTAATTCGTTTGAGAGAAAAAGTAATAAACTAACCAGGTTTCCTGATGATGGGAATTCTTCATTTGATTGAGACTGAAGGATAGTATAATTTTTACTTCACAACAGTACCTGCCAACAACAGTACACAACATTAAAAATCCATTAAATTCTTGCTCTGGTTCCTAGATAGTAGAAGCCCATTAAGTATAACCACATGAAAACGTAGGTGCGAAAATAAAATTTCTGGTATAGAGTGCGTAGGTGTTAAGTCTTCAGAGAGCAAAAAGGTTGCTTATCCAGGCTTCAGTACGAGACGCTTCAGGAGCTGTAGTTCAATTTCTGTTTGACTGCCCAGGCTGGCCAAGAGACCTTGATCAGAACAGGCCATGCTGTTGTATAAAGTTGTGGTGAAGCTGCCTGGAGCTCCTTCTGTGTTGAGCTAGTCTGCTCTGACCTACCTAAGCTGAATACTTGGTGCAGCATTTTCACTTTGCAAGATCACTGTTTTCAGGGTGGTTACCTGAGAGACAAAGGAAAAAAAGCCAATCATCAGTCATTAACCTTCATTTGCCAAGCAAAAACCATGGCCATCTCTCCTGTCGACACAAAGGGAGAGAACAAATTTACCCACAATATCTATTTCCACTTCTTGAGTAATGAAGAAGCATAGTCTGCATCAGACTGTAGTATAAATCTTCTTCCCCAGTTTTGAATGGCTATTCCATCCATTTACCTTCAATAACATTTTCAGAGCTCTGTCTTTGCTTTTAGCAGGAATTCAGCACTGGAGTCTCTTGCAAACAATAATGTTAAAAACAATCACTGACTTGTGGAAGAAGTTTCTATAAAAGAGCATCGGAGGAATAGTTGTTAGTCCTATTTCTCTGGACGTTCAGGAAAATCAAATGTTTTCTGCCTGTGAATAAAACAAACAAATGAAAGGACCCAGTTATAGCGGTTCCCATTATCTCTTCAGCTATGGGTTTGGATAATACATGTGGAAGCAATTGACACTGACATAAAATGAATAGAAAGTTTACAGAGAGATGTACCTTCTTCAGAAATACATATAGTTTGAGAACCAGAAAAGAAAATTCCAGTATATAAAATGTATTCTAGTTTCATTACCTGTAAATAGATCAATCTACTGCTAGGTGTAATGGTTAAGGCTCATCTGACTTCAGATATTTAGTCAGTGTAGTGGTAATGGCTCTGTACAGTGTGCAATTCTGCAGCTTTTGACATCTAGCAGAGAGATTATGTCTGTGTATCCCTTCTTTGAATGCTACATGATCAGTTCATTGAAATGTAGGAGGCTGGACTGAGGGCCTGAATGAAAATGACTCTTAAAACTCAGAAATATTAACATAATCTAAACTTTCTTTAAAATTACTTGGAAAGTTAGGTGTTCTTGATTATTTATGGAAGTCTAGATTTGGAGATATTAAGCATAGTTATAGTGGTAAAGCTTATAAAGCTACTTTAATTCACATCTAAGGTAGAAAACAAACATACTTTATATTTGAAAAAAAATGAATTTTTAGTTTTGTAAGTGTGGGGAGGGCTAGATACTTGTGTGTGTTGGGAAAGAAACTGCACACTTTTGAAATATAACAAAATGAGCTAAAATTTGAAATATTAGTCATGGCACTTAATACCCTGAAGATATCTATCAGCTTTATTGATTTAAGCAATTTATTTGGAGTTTCTTTATTATTTTTATTTTTTTATGGCAAATATATTAGTAAAGAACATTTTCCTATTTCCTCATTGTATTTTTTCGGACTCTATTTGGTTAAATAAGCATTTTGTTCTGTCGATGAAATAAGGAGATATACTTTGCTTTAATATAAGCAACATAAAACTCCAAAAGATCAGTTTAAAATGTTGTGTTCAAAACCCAATAAAGTAATAACTTCTTCTATCCATTAAAATATAAAAACTCCAACTGAATGGGAAATGAACCCATTCACCTATCATGTTGCAGTGCTATTCTGAAAGTGGTCATTTTCTCTAACTGACCCGAAGCTTCAAGCTTTAGAAGACCTCTGTTGATCTCCTTAGATGTTCCCTCAAGTACTCCATGAAAAGCCTAGAAGCTTCAGACGTCTTTGAAGCTTCACTTTAGCAGCTGGAATGTGGAAAAAGGGCATTTTTGGACATTCAGTCACTATTCCAGTGAAAAACTGATTATGTCACAGAAAGTAGCATCTCCTGCAGTTTACTTTCATTCAGAACAGCGGCAAACAAATTCAAGTGTTAAAGGAAGAACCCCTTCTGACTAATTTCTGCTCTGAGGTCAAGGCTTCAGCTTGGAAATCTTAAGCTGTTATTTCTTCTAGGAGTTTTTTGGTTTTGTTTTGTTTTCGTTTTTTGTTTATATTCAGAATTACTCTTTGAAGACTGTCTCCATAATAACTTAAGTTGGCTTGTGGAAGTAAAGGAGAACTCTTCTCTTCTCTTCTCTTCTCTTCCTCTTTGGTAGGAGATGTTGACAACTATGTGTTACATGGCATCTGAATCAGGCTCATTTCCAAAAAAAACTCCTCAGGAAATCTTTAGGCACAAACAGCTGTAACAAATCTGTTTGCCCAACAGATCCTGCTGTTTATTCTGTCTCCATATTAACCATTCATACAACTCATCAAAAAACACATTTCCCAATTTTGCATTGTCAGACTCAGCAAGAGATTGATAAGGACCTTGTGCTTTCAACTTGTGATCTGTTTTTGATTTCACAATTTTTACATTCTGAGAGAAAAACTAGAAAAAACAAATAGTAAAATCCCTGAGAAGGTGGTACATGAGAAGCTAAGACACCTTCAAAATTAGTTTTTAGGAGAGTACTGCAATGAGAGTATTACATTTAAGTTTCTGATATGGATGGCACACAGTAATCCATAGGAATGAATTGTGGGAATTTACTTACATCTATTTACCAAGAATTTACCAACAATTTTTCTGGCTTAAAATTTTGCTATAAGCCTGCTGTTCTGTACTGATCTGAAGTGTGAACTTGCTGTTGTCAGGGGCCTGTACAATAAGGTTGGTTAGGTTTAGTATTCTGTGTTATCAGCTCTACTGAATTGACAAATCTGATAGATGTTCAGCGTCTGTGCTTGCTGCAGCCACAGATAACCTTGCTGTCTCTACTACTCAAAGATTACTCCATCACAACATTTCATTCTGCCTATCCAGTTTTCACTAGAACCAGACAATTTTCTACCTGCTTTGTGCTTCTTGTGAACTCTAGGCTTCAACAGGTGGTTTGATAACCCCAGGTCCTGCTGCCTGTGATAGATGCCTTCCGGCTATGCAAGCAGAACATCCATGAGCAGCAGAACAACCTTTACCACTAAGACACAGTGGGCAGAAGCCCTGAAAATGCCCAGTGACATGAAACTTCCCAAACTCCACAGAAACTTTTCTCCTTTTTTGCTAACAATTTCCTTCAGTCAATTACTTCAGACAGTAATAGTCTCTTCATTTATTTGCAAAAATTTTAACACCACAGTCCATAAACAGTTAAGTTAGAATAAGTTAATAACTGGTCCAACTCCATCTCATGCTGTAAACATATCACTGTATGTCTGTTTATTGTTTTCAGTCATTTTGCAGAAAGTTCTCAGAAGTGGGAGAAGGAAGAAGAGGAGCAGAATCAGGAGGAGCCTAAACAGGAGGTCCTCTCCTTAGCAAACAGTACCTTTACCATGAGCTTGTCTAATCAGGCTTGTCTAATCTTGCCACAATGGTGCAAATTACCACAGTACTGGTAAGTATTTGGAAAATGTAGGATCTGGGCATGATGCAGATGGTACAGAATAAGGGGTGGATAATGTCCTGGGTTTGACTAGGACAGGGTTAACCTTCACAACAAGCTGGGAGGGCCCATAGCCAGGATAAGCGACCAAACCAGCCAATGGGATATTCAATACCATGTTGACTTGTGCTTAGTATATAAGGGGGAAGCTGGTCAGAAGAAAAGCATGGAGTTTGAGCAGGCAGCTAGGCTGCCCAGCAGGTTCCAAGGGGTGAGCAGTTGTGTTGTACATCACTCAGTTTATGTATTATTTAACTAGTTTTATTACTGTTGTTTCTTCTGTCTTTGTGTTGTTCTGTTAAACTCTCCTTATTTGAACCCATGAGGTTTTACCTTTTACTACCAATTCTCCTTCCCATTGCACCAGGTGGTGGAACAAGTGAATGGGCATCTGCATGGTACTTAGTTGCCATGTGGGCCTAAACTACAGCAGCTGATTAAGTGAAGTTCTGGGGTCTAAACCCCAGCCCTGAATCAAGGTTGACATATGGATGATGCCTGCAATCATGCAAGAGAGCCCTTCCTCTTGGTTTTCTCTCAAGGCCTGGCCAACCTTGGATAAAAGACAACTGGGTAATCACTACCAGATGCCCTGCCTTTAGAACTAACATCAGGTGTCCTGCTTCTAGAGTTAGTAATATAAAAGCTGGCTTAGCTTGGCTTGGGGTGGTGTTTTCCTGTAGAGCGAATTTGTTGTGTGGGTTTCCAGTTATTGGAAGGGCTCCCTGATTCCACTGCACGTAGAATGCCCATTGGTGGCAGGACAGGAAGAGGATTATGTATGTAATGATGCTTTTCCTTGGCAGTTACTATATGATTGGAATTGGACTGATGACCTGTTTTACTCCTTCCCTCATGGTCTGGTTTACTAACTTGGCTTGTTCCTTTCTTTGCCACATCATATACTGTGAGTGAATGCATTGATCTATTCATTCTTCTGGTTCTTAGCCACCTCATATCTCTCCTATATGCTTTAGAATGGGATGGTAAAGTCTTTCCTGTATGTATACTACTAATGGCTGTGTTCTTCCTAGAGGAGCATGCAGCTAGCAAAAGACTAAGGCAACTCTTGTCAGTTTTAGGAGTCTAACTCCCAAAATGATCAAGTAGGAAGCACCATACATGGTACTGATATTTTTGAGAACTACAGGACTTTTTTTTTTTCTTATCAAGTCTTTTTCATTCTTTTACACTTTGAGGCCCTTTCCATTATGGGTTACATGGAAATATAGAAATACTGTTCAAATTCTTTTTTGCGGCATGGTACTGCAACACTCTAGGACTAATTTTAAGTTCACCCTTTGATTTTGAAATTTTTGCACATTTAAATGTATGCTTTGATTTTGTTCTGTATTTCTACCCAGGCCCAAGGGATTTAGTGAATTCAAATAATTAACAAATATTGGCAGTTAGGTCTTTGTTTTTTTAGCTTGCATGCCAAATGTTAGCAGGATTCGGTTTTAAATGGTTGAGATAATAATCTCTCTTCTTGTAATATGCTGCTTTATCTAGCTTGTACAGCCCCTTTTTCTCTCAGTCAAGTTATGTGCCATGGAAGCTTTGAAAGCAGATGAATAATAAAATTCAAACACTGACTGATTGCTTTGTACCTGTGGCAAATTTAGCTTTGAAAAAATTTTCTTAGATTTAAAAGGCTACACACAAATTTTTCATTACGTTTCTGTTAAATGTATGTGTTAACTGGAAAATGATAGGCTCCATTGGCTTCAAACGTAAGCACGTGGCCTAATTTTGAATTGTACTCAAACTGAAGTGTGAAATCAGTGTGACTTCATATAATTAAAAAAATACACATTATTTACATTTTAATGCATTTTTTAATATTTGGAGCCAGAGTTCTGAAAAATAGTTCATTAACTTTAGTGAGGCTTTTACTTTGATATTCAGAAGATATTCTCTCACAGTATGTTCTTCTAGAACTACTCAAGTGTGTTTGTCGGTGATTCCCTTTTGCTGTGGGGAAAAAAAAACAACGTTGGAAAATAAGGCAGCATTAGGAATTCTTGATTGGGAGACCTCCTTCTCTGGTGATGTCTAATTCAACCTCCTGCTCAGAGCACTCCTACCACCAGCACTACTTCAGGTCAGCAGTGGCACTGTCCATCTGCCTCAAAAATAGCTAAGAGTAGAGAAGGATATGTATCTATGCATTTATCAGTATAACATAGAATCAATCATAGAATCACCACGGTTGTAAAGGACCTCTAGGATCATCAAGTCCAACCTTCCTCCCAATGTTTCCCTAAACACTAGACCACAGCCTCAAGCGCTACATCTACTTGTTTTTTGAACACCTCCAGGGATGGTGACTCCACCACCTCCCTGGGCAGCCTGTTCCAGTGCCTAACCAAACTCTTCAAAGTTTAGATTTCTATTTTGAATTTTAAAACTATTACAGTTATACATAGAGAATTAATGGAAGAGTGTGGAAGGTGGTCTCTTTTTGAAATTCTGGGTTAGTTTTAGAACATTTCACAGCTTTGCTGGTGGTCTTCTACAGAACTGCTCAGGATGTGTTCCCAACCCTTTTGAAATCAGCGAGCACAAGGGACAAACAGCAGACCTGAGTGCAGTCACTCAGGATCTTAGGATCAGTCACTCAGACTTTAGGATCAGTGGATCTTTTCCACAAACGTACTTTGCTGTCACAGAGTTCTACTGCACTGAAGGTAAAACGCCTTGTGGAAATGTGTCAACACTGATAAAGCTTTCAAAGAATGTTAAATATCTTTCTGCCTTGCTTCTGGCTGGTTTGGCTGCCTGCCTCAGCAGATCACACCACCAGCTGCTCTAACACAAGGTGTCCAGATTCCCTTTGGAAGCAAAAGCACATGTAGCAGGATTTCACTTCTATTAGATTTAGGGTTTTTTGAGCGTATTGGCATTTCATCATCTCTGATGGATGAATTTGTTTTAAGATTTGCAGGCATACAGCACTTGCTTTCTAGATAAGGCCTTGATCAGACCTTCTGTGAGTGATCTACTCTAAGACATCTGTAATATCAGTAGAAAGGGTGAGAGGAGCTGCTTTCCTGTAGTTTGTGGTGTTCTGCCTTGTCTCAGGCATGGAATAATCACTGTAAGAGTTGTGCAAGATGGCATGTGGAAAAAAAAATCGAGTATGCTAAACTGGGCAGGTATAGGTGTGAGTTTAGGCAAAATATTATTTTAAGCCTTTGAAACACAAGACGTTATTGAACATACAGAAAAAAGTATGCATATAGGTATGTTAATTGGTTAGTAAAAAATGATGCAGTAAATTAATTTATAAGAGTCTGTAATATTTGAATGTATGCACTACTTTCTATACACAATTTCTTGCCTATCCAATAATCAGAAGAGAGGTTCATGACTGAAGATCTTGTTATATATTATTTAACTTCTATAGCTTTAATAATTTAATATCTCCACAGTGACTTGTTTTATGTAAAGCGCTGATCTTGAAAGGGTTGCTTAGGCAACAATATTTTCTTTATGTCTATCTCCATTCCATTTTTCACCTCTTTCCTGCAAAAGTTAACATTTTGGAGTATCTTCCTCTTTGTACATACTGGTGTTTTCACTGCATGATGGTATGTTTTATCTACTTAAAAGAACAGTGATTGTTGGAGAATAATTAACTGTTGTTATCTCTTGCTAAACCAGAAAAATATAAACAAAGAATATGGATGGTGATTTAGAAATTACCCTTTTACTCCGCTGCTGAGGTGAAAATAGTAAGTACCTTGACAGGAAGTTGTAGTAAGGTGGGTGTTGATCTCTTCTCTCAAGTGACTAGCAACCGAGGATGAGAGGAAATGGGCTTAAGATGTGCCAGGGGAGATTTCGATTGGGTATTAGGAAGAATTTCTTTACTGAGAGTAGTGAATCATTGGAACAGGCTGCCTGGGGAGATGGTGGAGTCACCATCCCTGAACATGTTAAAAAAATGTGTGGATGTGGTACTTCAGGACATGGTTTAATAGTCATAATTGTGCTGGTTTGATGGTTGGACTTGATG
>NW_008596780.1:0-3361 GCF_000691845.1 Merops nubicus | reverse complement strand
TCGGCGGCAGCGGCGCTGTCCTGAGGTCGGTGCCCTCTGAGTCCCGGGCTCCCTCAGGAAGGCGGCCCCGGCGGAGGGGAACCCTCCTCAGGCAGAGCCAGGGCTCCCCTCAGAGGCCCTCATGGCCAGCGCGGCCATGCGCTGTCAGCTCGGGCCTAAGGACTTCTCAGCAGAGAGAAGGTGTGACCGATTCCAAAATGTTTAAGACAACGGGCTCTCCATACCTCTGAGGCCCATTAGAAAATGCTGGTAAAAAAACCCAAACACTTACAGCTTTTCATCTGAGCCAATAGCCAACATTGCCACCTTGTGTTGGTAGAGGGAAACTTCCCTGTCCTTAAATTTGTTGATACTATGACCAAACACGACTGAAAACGTTGGGCAAATGCCATTTATGATTTGAAATCCTTTCCTTGGGAATGCCTTTCTTTCCAATTTAATTTTGTGGCTAAAGAAGAGCCACAAAATCTGTCACCTTGGAAAGCTGCTGTGTGTAGCTGAATTCATACTCAGGGGGAAAAGAAAATTGTGCCTTTTGAATCCATCACAGTCTGATTTTCCTCCTTGATTGCAGAAGCAGTTTTTCAAGGAAATAAGCCAGCCAGCATGTATTTATTGCCCAGATAAGGCAAGGTTTACGTGGCTGACAGGAGGGCAGATACTACTTGGTTTTTGCCCATTTCAGCTAGCACAGACACAGCGTGTTCCCTGGCAGAGACCCGTGCCGAGGGCAGCCAGGCAAGGGTACCCCCCCCGTCCCGAGAGCCAGGAGATTGCCAGGCACAATGTGAATCCATTGGAAACTGAGCTAACAGTTTTGCAGGTAACACTTGTTCTTATAGAAAATAAGTAAAATTATTTATGTATATCCTGTCTCCACGGCGTTGAAACCTCTCCAGGCATGGGGACACCACCACTGCCCTGGGCAGCCTGGCACAGCCCTGGACAACACTCCTGGGGAAGAAACTGTTCCTCAGGGCCAACCCGAGCTGCCCCGGCACAACTTGAGGCCATTTCCTCTTGTCCTGTTGCTTATTCCTTGGGAGAAAAGCCCGACCACCTGGCTCCAGCCTCCTGTCAGGGAGCTGTGGAGAGCCAGAAGGTCTCCCCTGAGCCTCCTTTGCTCCAGGCTCAGCACCCCCAGGTCCCTCAGCTGCTCCTCACCACACTTGGCCTCTAGACCCTTCCCCAGCTTCATTGCCCTTCTCTGGCCATGCTCCAGCCCCTCAAGGTCCTTCTGGGAGTTAGGGACCCAAAACTGGCTCCAGGATTTGGGGGGTGACTTCCTCAGTGCCCAGTCCAGGGGGATGATCCCTGCCCTGCTTCTCCTGCTGGCCACACTAGTGCTGATCCACTAGTGATCACTAGTGATGCCTTCTTGGCCACCTGGGCACCCACTGGCTCACCTCCAGCTGGCTGTCAACCAACCCCCTCCAGGTCCTTTTCCACCAGGCACTTTCCAGCCCTGAAAAAATACAGTGCTGTAACCCTGTATTTAACAGAGAATTGCACAACAGAAGCACCTATTCAACATAAACCATCAATCACTTGGGAACTGACCTGACAGAAGCTGGTGCTGCATCAGAAACCTCAGTCACAGCCCGCAGCCAGCAGCCCCCCGGGCCTGGCGAGGCCATCATGCTCTGGCACAGCCCGGCAAATGGGCTTTTAAAACAAAGTTGTAGCCCAACAAACTTCCAAGTTTGGATTATTTCACCAACCCAGGGTTCTCCAAGAGACTGCACTGAATCCAGATGGGTGAGGAACTGAAGCAGTGGAAGGAATCTTGTGGATTTGTACTGTCTGCAGAAAGGGGAATTCCAGACCTTAATTCCTTTGTCTCAAACAGACAAGATTTCAACGTGACTTCCAAACCCAGCTGCACCCCACAGCCTTATGGCGTAATAAAAACCAAAATGAGGCATTTTAACTATAAATAAGTTTAATAAATAGAGGTACCATAAAAAAAAAGGCGATTTTCAACAAGCAGTGAGATGGGATTAACAATTAATAAATTGTATATGTAATTCTTGTTGTACCTTGCCCCCAACCACCTCTGATGTTTTGAGTTGCTACATCCAGATCCTGAATACAAGTACTTCTCCAGCAGTCCCATTTAAACTGTGGAAGCTTCCATCTTCCCAAACCCTTTCAAATGGGGATCTTGAAAGCAGCATCCACAGCTTGTCTTCTGACAATTGCTGCTGCCCCAGCGGCCCCACCTGCAGCAAAACACACAAACCATTTGCCTGCAATTAAAAACCATACAAAGACAGTTAACAGGAGTATCTCTGAAGACCCCAGATTCAACACCGATCAGTTAAATAGCTGACTGTTTTTGTATAAAACATACAGTGTTAAACAAAACGTCTGCAACAATTTTTTATTTTCTGACCATGTGTTGTCTGCATCCAGTCTAGGATTCACTCCACAGAACAGGAGTTACTCCACTCTCAAGCATGCAGCATGTTGCCAAAACCTGGCACCATCTAGCACTAGAACAGCACCAGAGGTGCCAGGAGCGACTCAGCAGCGTGTTTCTCTCCCAGCAGCATAACACTATCACAGGCACTAAGCAGCAATGGGTAGCTGACTACCGCTGGATTGAACAGAACTCAGATTTGAGGTTTTTAAAGCAGGAAGAAGCAGCCCAAAAGTACATAACTCTGGTGATACGGGCCTCGCTTCTAACACCTCCTCGCACCTGGGCTTCCTCCAGAAACAGGAAGACCTCTGCTTTGCTAGATAAACCAGGGTGATTTCCATTCCAAAGCACAAGCATCTGGCACAACAGCCTGTTCACAAGCCAGCAGAAGCCATTTAGTTGACTCAGTACGACAGAACAAAGAGTCTTTTTGCCCCTTTCCCCTTGTTGGCTTGTAGGAAGACCTCACCCGCGTATCTCGAAAGGCTGCTGAGTTCCCGCTCTGCCCCATGTGCAGGTTATTCCTTCGGATCTCCCCTCCACAGGCACGGGTCAGCTGGGAACCCTGAAAAGAGCACAAGAGAAACATCACTTCAAATAGTAAATTAATTAAATCTCTATTAATAGAGCTAAACTGCTGGGATCTAGCTGGCGAAAGGGAAAAAAAAAAAAATCAAACCCAGTAATAGGCTGAGAAATTACTTCTAAACAGCACAGCCTGAACAAATTACCCTCCAGTCCCAGGGCCTCACAGGTTATCAATCAGCGCGGGCCGCGGAGCACGGCCTCCATTCGGCCATTAATAACAATTACACAAAAAAGGGGAAACATTTCACGCGCCCTTCTCGGTTTCCAAAGCACCGGTGGCGGAAAGAACCAGGGCGGGACAGCTGGTTCTGCAGCCCTCATGGCGGCACAGGACGGGGAGTCCCGCCC
>NW_008596779.1:56351-56642 GCF_000691845.1 Merops nubicus | reverse complement strand
TGCCTCTTCTTTTAATTCTGGGTGTTTGTTTCTTTTTTTTCTTTTTATTATTTAATTTTCCCGAGTATTAAGAGTAGAAAAGCGCTTTGAGTTATTTTTACACTGGTTTCTTTTGCCTCTTCTTTTAATTCTGGGTGTTTGTTTCTTTTTTTTCTTTTTATTATTTAATTTTCCCGAGTATTAAGAGTAGAAAAGCGCTTTGAGTTATTTTTACACTGGTTTCTTTCCCCCCCCCTTCCCTGCTGGCAGCGAAACAGGATAGGCGCCCGGCGCTGGGGCCGCGGTGGGTGG
>NW_008596779.1:44011-56289 GCF_000691845.1 Merops nubicus | reverse complement strand
GGACCTTCGGAGGCTGGAACAGGCTTCTCGCTTTGCAGGAGTGTGATTCCCATACAGATGAGGGGGTTCCCCTGCGCGCTGCCGGCCGGGGATCCATTTCATACCCTGCTTCTTCCGTCCCGCTCGAACAGAGGGGGATTGTTTTCTGCTGCCGCTTAGAACATCACAGCTCTACTTAAAGAGAACCAAACTCCAGGAGGTTTTGGGCAGTGCTGCACCGAGAGGGCCCAGCTTGAGTTTGAAGGTGTTTTGTTTTGATCAGAAGCTTTTTTTTCAGGGGTTATAGAGGAGAATACTAATGGCATGAGTGAGAGCGTTTGTTTTGGGGAAGGAAATAAATCTGAGGCTTCAATTTGGAAATACAGTTTGGTGCACACCACAGTTCTTGGAGTCTGGTTGCAAAGAACAGCTTACCTTTCATCTATTCCCACGGCTAAGCCTTGTTTAAACAACGTGAGCAGGAAGAAGGGAGTTTCTGGCTCCAAGTAGAGCCCGAGTTAATTTTAGAAGTTAAATTATAATTTTAGGAGTTAATTTTAAATTCTCTGTGTGCATCCCTAGAAAATGAGCGTGTGACTTTACTAGCAAATCCTGGCTGGCCGGTTACACTGTGTGAGAGCCGTGAGGAGCATCAGTGCTGAGGATGCAGGACACATACATGGCAGCAGAAATGCTACTGAAGGCAGTTGCTCATCATTAAGTTTTCCAAATACCTCCCTCAAGGTGTGGGATAGGTATTTCTGAAAGCCTGGAGTGACTGAAATCATTCACATAGTGTAATCTGATGACACTAGAAAACAGGTTCCTCTTTTGCAGGGACTTGTGTTTGCCACTGTGGTGGAGGGGATTGCCCAGATCTGGCTTTCTAGGAATCAGTGACCTGGAGGTGATTTGGAAAGGGTGAGACCATGAGAAGTGGGGAATAAACTGTGTATTTTAAAGTATACTTTGCTTTGGATATCCAGTGTGGGGAAATTGCATGTGTTGTAAGAGAAAAATATTTATGAAAAAAACTGTTGCACAGTTTCAAAAGGCACAAAATTAGGTGCTCAGTTAGTAATTTTCGTTTGCTTCCAGTGCTCAGGAGAGGTTTGTTATGGCTTTGGAATAGATTTGTTTTCCTGTGCTAGTTTATTTTCTTTTTCCTGCAAGCTGGCTGAGAGGGGGATGGTCCTCAGCAGAATTAGGGTATTTCTCTGCTGAACTGCAGAGGTGAGAGTTGAAAGTAGACCTGGTGTTGCAAGGATTTAAAATCAGCCCTAGAGCTGATTGAATGCTGGGATTCAGTGGCCCGTGCCATGCTGTTGGATGCTGTTTTGGGAGGGATGTTTTTTGGTGTAAATGGGTTTTCTCCTGAGGAAGATGATTATTTGGTTTGGTTACATGTGCTGTATGTGTTGTTGAGAGGGAACTTGTGGATGCTGTGAGACTGCTGCTGTTTTATTTTTTGGCTGCTTGTGAAATTTTGAGGTTGTGGAGAACTGGTGCAGCAGTTGTGGGTTGTATTCCTTAGGTTCTGGTCGTGGGAGCTCAGTGTACAGAAAAGATGTGTCTATAAGACATGTGTACATACAAGAAAGCTGGGGAGGGACTGCAAGGGCTTGTTGTGGTGGAGTGAAGGGTAGTGGCTTCAGACTGAAAGAGGGTAAAATTTAGGTTTAGATGTAAGGAAGAAATTCTTCACTCTGAGGCTGGTGAGACACTGGCACAGGTTGCCCAGGGAAGTTGTAGATGCTTCATCACTGGAGGTGGAGACCAGGCTGGATGGAGCTCTGAGCAACGTGGTCTCCTGGGAGGTGTCTCTGCCCATGGCAGGGGTGGTTGGAGCTTGATCTTTCAGCTCCCTTCCAACCAAAACCATTCTATGATCTTTCTTACAGGCCCCTTTAAGTCCTGAAGGGCTGCAATAAGGTCTCCCTGGAGCCTTCTCTTCAATCTTCAACAATCCCAAATGTATATATAGCACACACAAATATAGATTTGTAATACAGACATATCCTATTTGTTTTCCTCCTCTTGACCAGCATCAAGACTTGCTGTGATGCTGTTGGAATCAATTACTGCAGTGTACCCCCAGTGGAGCTGTGGTAGGATATGGGTGTGTTGAGAAGCTCAGACCCTCCCACCTGGCCTGGTGGGGTTTGCAGGTGGTGCTGGGTGGTCCAGCATCTGTGGCAACTAAATTTTCAGCACTGAAAGGAGGAGCCCTGCCGTGTGCTGCACGGGCATTATCTCAGCAGGCAGTGGGGAGTGTGACTCAGCTCCGCTTCCTGAGAGGATTCAGGGCTCGGCGTGTGGGGAGCTTGGCTGAGGGATGGGCGTGGGGATAATGGGATCACACAGTTATTAGATGAACATAAAGGGAGCCATCCGAAACAGGAAAACAATCAGCCTAATTGGGGGGACTTTTCTCGGCTCCTGATGCTTCTCTCAGCACCTAGCTCAGTATTTCATCTTGCCCTGAGCTGCTGGGGAGGCCTGTGGTCGTGTTGAGATGGCCACGTGGGTAGATGGCTTCCTCAGGAGGAACATCAGAGGCTTTTGGAGAGCCCCAGAAGCTGCTTGTATCTGCCTCGTACCCTCAGCGTCCCGAGTGGCTGTGGCTTGTGGCTGCTCAGTCTCATGTTTCCTGCTCTTAGTGTGATGTGGAAATTGGAATTTGGGTGTTCTTTCTTAGGCAGGTGGAGAGAAGATGCAACGAGCTGCTTTAGGAGGTCTGTGGGCCTCAGCAGCGTGGCTGAGATAGCACAGAGTGGTTCTAGGAGCTTCCAAATCCTCTTGACTTCTACTGTCACTTTGACCCTTTTCCTTCAGGCTTAAAACTGTAGTAAGAGGTTTCTACAAATAATATATTGCAAATTCCTTTGTTTTCAAAAATATGGGTAGATATGGAGTAATTAGACCACAGTTGTGATAGTTTAATATTTGTTTAGTTTGTGTTTAATAGATGGTACCACGTGTGGCTCTGCATGGCCAGATGGAGGAGGAACTTCCTGGCCGCAGGGCTTGTGCTCGGTGTGAGATCCTGTTAATTTTCAGGATGCTCACTCTGCTTTCCTCTGCTACTCCTCATGAGTCACTGGAGCTGCTCCTGGCTCTAGAAAGCCTCAAATACAGAACTTGGATGAGGAAAGGGCTCAGTGTCTGTCCAGGGAGCTGCACTGAGTGTTCCTGCGTCAGGGCAGCACGTGATGCACCATTAGGTGCTTCCTAAGGGCATGTGTTAGGTCAAAGATAAGGTGTGAGCCAAGGGCATTGATGTTTTAAAAATAGTCTCTGAGTTGGGATTGTTCAGCCTGGAGAAGAGAAGGTTCCCAGGAGACCTTCTTGTGGCCTCCCAGCATCTGAAATGGGCCTACAAGGAAGCTGGGGAAGGACTTTTTACAGGGGTTAGTGGTGGTAGGATGAAGGGTAATGGGTTTAAACTGGAAGAAGGGAGATTGAGATTAGATGTTAGGAAGAAGTTCTTTGCTCTGAGGGTGGTGAGACACTGGCACAGGGTGCCCAGGGAAGCTGTGGATGCTCCAGTACTGGAGGTGTTCAAGGCCATGTCTAGTGGGCAACCTGCTCTAGTGGGAGGTGTCCTTGCCTATGGCAGGGGGTTGGAACTAGGTGGTCTTTAAGGTCCCTTCCAACCCAAACCCTTCTAGGATTCTCTATCACTGTCACAATTTGGTGGCATATTGATGTGTGCTCCAACTTTCCTCATAGCAGACAAGGTGCTGTGAATACTTGAGGTGGTCTCTGTGGGTCTCAGTCCTTAGCCAGCATCAGGCAGGCTGCTCAGATACACTCTGTGCTCTGTAGGGTGTGTCTATTCATTTATAAAACAACAACAATGACCCAAATAAAAAGCAGCCCACAAACAAAACTCACTTGACTGTGAGCCACACGAGCTGGGAGTTCCTGTGTGGGTTTTGGTTGTGTGTCATGAGCAGGCAAGTAACTAGCCTCATTTTAGGTGCTTTGAAACAGGATGGGCTTTGGCCACCTTTCAAGGTTAGGGTATTTTAGGGCCTTTCTGAGGCTGGGATAGCTTTTCATAAGGTCTACAGAGAAATATCTTCAAACCAAACGATTTGACAGGCTAAGTGATGATACAGAGCTCACGAGATGTAGGTTTTGCAGTGGACTTCTGGTCGTCTTGTGGCTTCTGGAGGGAAGGGGTAGGAGCTTGCTCTGAGCAGTGCTGTTGCAAACACAGGAGCTCCTGTGGCCAGTCACAGCTCCTTCACTCTGCTACTCAAGGAAGGACTGAGGTGGCTTAGGACAAATTTAAGGTTTTTGTGGAATCCTGGATTTAGAGTCTGCTGCAGTGAGTGGTGGTGGCATGTGGAGACTCTTGACTGCTAAGAGAGTTAATGAGCTTGTTTTTTTTTTTAAAGTAGGGAAGAGAAGATCTTTAGGGGGTTGATGTGTCTTAGGAATTGCAGGGGTGCTGTGCTGTGAGGTTTGGGGCTGCCTGGCAGGATAGGACAGTTCCCTTGGTGCTGTTGGTGGCAGCAGGACCCTGCTTTGACATGTCCCAGCTGGCAGGATAGGACAGTTCCCTTGGTGGCAGCAGGACTGTGCTTTGACATGTCCCAACTGATGGAGTAAAGATGCCTGTGCAATATTTGCTGAATTTATCAGTGTATTGCCATTTTGGGAAAGCATATGCAGAGGTGGCCTCCTAGAGACAACAGACCCCACTGTACACCCAGGCTGGAGTTCTGTTTGGTGATGTCAGAAGCAGTGTGGCCAGCAGGTCAAGGGAGGGGGATCCTCCCCCTCTGCTCCTCTCTGGTGAGATCTCACCTGGAGTATTGCATTCGAGTCTGGAGCCACCAACACCAAGGTGTGGACCTGTTGAGAGGGTCTAGAGGAGGGCCATGAAGATGATCAGAGGACTTGGAAGACTTCTGCTGTGAGGACAGGCTGAGAGGGCTGGTATTGTTCATCCTAGAGAAGAAAAAGCTCTGCAGAGACCTTCCTGGGCCTTTCCAGAAGAGCCTACAGGAAGACTGGGGAGGGACTTTTACAAGGGCTTGTAGTAGTGATAGGAAAAGGGATAAGGGATTCAAACTGGAAGAGGGAAGATTTAGATTAGAAATTAGGAAGAATTTCTTCACTGTGAGGCTGGTGAGACACTGACACAGGTTGCCCAGGGAAGCTGTGGATGCTCCATCCCTGGAGGTGCTCAAGGCCAGGCTGGATGGGGCTCTGAGCAACCTGCTCTAGTGGGAGGTGTCCCTGCCCATGGCAGGGGGGGTGGAACTGGATGATCTTTGAGTTCCCTTCCAACCCAAACCATTCTATATCCTCCAATACCTTTGAACTCCCTGCTTGCTGAAGGGAGGTGTTTCTGTGCTCCTCCATCCTGGGCATCCCCTGAAGCAGAGCTGAGGGCTGGGAAGATGCAGGACACCTCTTCCTACATCAGTGACCAGGGTTGGACTGCAGGCAAGGGCTTGATTACACTCATTTTACTCTGCTGCCACTCTTGCTCTGTGCCAGTAAACACTTGTTGCAAGCAACAGACTGGAGAGGGACACAGATCCTGGGTGAGTAGGAGCAAGCACGTCCTCCCCTCTGCTCTCCTCCTGGTCGGTGACAATGGTACAAGCTGGGATTGTTCTGAGAAATGATTCCTGGTGGGATTTACCAGAAATCCTTTCTGTTTGTTTTCTTTTTGCTCATAGAACACATAGTGACTTCCTACAGGACAGCTGGCTGCCTGCAGGCACGAACCAGAGCACTCCTTTAACTCTGCAGAGTAACTTTTTTGGGTTAGTTTTAGGGATTTTTTGGCTGTTAATCAACACTCCTGTGCCTAGAAAATAAAAGGGGAGGGGGAATTTTCACTAGGTGAGGATTTACACTTACTGTGGTGCACAAGTATGGAAGTGACAGCAGGATGAGGTCCTGATTTGAGGTTTTTACTGTTAATTAATTTCTGAATTTCCCCCTGAATCTCAAGTAGTACCTTGGTGGGTATTGTAGTTCTCTTGTTCATGTCTCTCTTGCCATCAATGTTTGATTTAGGTGCACTGATAGATCCTGAGTTTAGATTGTTTGCCAGAATTGCAGCTTTCTCTGTATTTATTACTTCTGTAAATGCATCTTTTCTGCACCAGCAAGGCTTCCAGGAAAGGGGAGGGTAACCTGGATGCAGCTTAAAACCTAGCCAGTATTTCCAGGAAGCCTTTATGTCAGGATGCAACTGCAGATACAAGCAGTGCAATAATTTATCTTTGGGATATTTGTTTCTGGAGTTTGTCCAGTGTTGGCTGTAAAGCACACTCAGGATATGTTTGCTCTAATCCATTAGTAGTCCTTGAGGACTGAAATCCAATACAGCTTGTGAGGTACCTGTAGATGTGTCCAACTTGAGATAAATAAGTGAAAGCTGACTCAGATTAACAAATGGGAGCTCAAATGAGGAGCTAGTGCTCATCCAGTTTTGGGGTTTTTGCTCCATTAAAGATGTCAATCTTGACTCTCCTCTTCTACTTGCTGCAAGTCTGAAACTTCCACAAGACCTTCAGTGGTGGCTCATCACCTTCTCTATCAAATAATACATGGGCTGCTCTTTGAAAGGGAGGTGGACCACTAAAAAATTAGCATATATTTATTTTTTGGTAAACTTAAAAACATTTAAAACTCTATTTTCTGGCCTGTGGTAGATCCCAAGGCTCTTCTGATCATAGTTGTTTTCTGAATAATGCCTTAATGAATTACTTAAGGAGTTACTGGAACACTTTCCTCCTCAAGCTTGGGGGAAGATTGAAGTCACACCTTATCTAAACTAAAAGAATGTTCAAAAAGACATAATTCTTGTAATTCTGAGCCTTGATCTGTGTTCTTCAGGCTGTAGTTGTGAAAACATTTCTATATTTGCAGTGTTATCTTCCCATGTTTATGTAATTTGTGCATTAAATCTGATTTCTGATGTAAAGACTTGTAACACAAGAAGCAGCAGTTGCTGAATTTTAGTTTCATCAGCAAAATATGAAATATCTCTGGAAATACTTCTCTGCTCCATATAGCTTTGTAACTAAGCTGAAATAATGACATTGAGAACTATCATGTGTAATCCTGCAGCCATATACATAACAAAAGGGAAGCAGATGGATGAATAACTGAATTAACTTTTCCCCATACTTGAATTTTGTTTTTTTAAATAATATTTCTTAACACTGCTGCTTTATTTAGAGTACTGTTGATATTATTTTAGCACAACCCTTTTCATAACGTGTTCTCAGAGGTTTGTGGTGGCTGATTTTACCAAAAGATATTGGAGTAGCAAAAGGTCTTTCTGTTGCCCAGGAGAAAACACCATTGAGTCAGTGAGACTGGATTTGCTCTGCAGTTTATGACCACGAGTGGAAGTAAAAGTGCAGATAGTTGGTGTCTGTGCTTGCAGGCCCTTGGATTCCAAAGGCACTGCTCTTCACACCTCTGCTCTAGCAGCTGCTGTGGCACTTGGACATTTCTGCTCCACAAATGAATCAATATTGAGGTTGGAAAGCAGCTTGAGCAGCTCTGGAGCTGAGCAAGGGGCAGCAGTTCCTGCAGGAAAGCAGGAGTCTCTGAGGGGGGTGTTGGTGGCATCGTGGAGGGTTGTCCTCCTCATGGACTTCTGCTCTGCCCTAAGGAGGCCACCTCTGGAGTGTTGTGTCCAGTTTTGGGCTCCTCAGTTCAAGAGGGACAGGGAATGACTGGAGAGAGTCCAGTGGAGGCTCTGAAGATGCTGAGGGACCTGAAGCATCTCTGTGCCAGGACAGGCTTGCGGACGTGGAGAGGAGAAGCCTCAGAGGGGATCTGAGCAGTACTGAGCAAGAGCTAAAGGGCCCCAGGGGGCAAGAGGCTGGGGCCAGACTCTGCTCAGTGGTGCCCAGGGACAGGACAAGGGGCAGTGGGACCAAACTGGAACCCAGGAGGTGCCATCTGCACAGGAGGAGAAACTTCTTTGCTGTGAGGGTGGCCAAGCTGCCCAGAGAGACTGTGGAGTCTCCTTCACTGGAGAGATTCCAAACCTTCCTGGGCATCCTGCTTTAGGTGATCCTGCTTTGGCAGGAGGGTTAAACAAGGTGATCTGCAGAGGTCCCTTCCAACCCCACCATTCTGTGATCCTGTGGACCTTGCAGCTCAACGTGGTGAGTTCCTAGCTGACTGCAGGCAGAACTTCCTGGAGTTACAACTCCAGAGCAGCTCTGCCAGTGTGTCTGACACTGCAGGTGGGTGCTTGGGCTGTGTGAGAGCACACGCACCATGGAGTGCCCCATGCTCTGCAAGTGTCCTGATACCTTTTGGAAGTCCAGGCTGAGATGTTTGTGTTTGCTCAGGCTGCCTTCTCCTCAGAACAAAGCATGGAAGCACTGACCTCACTCAGTTTGAAGTTGAGTGTAATAAAATAACACATTTAGGGAAGGTAGCTCCATAGTCTGTGGTCCCAGGAGGAGGTAACCAGTGCCAAACAAGGAGATGGTGATGCCAGATCATATCCAAACCTGACATGCAAGGACCTTCAACTGTTGTGTTAGAGGAGGGCTTTCCTAATTTCCATACAGGGAACAAAAAAAACCTTAAAGAAGAGTTCAGAAGGAATAAGATGGCAAACCCTGGGTTTGGTGGTGCCTGTGGGTGCTGTGTAAGGCTGAGGGGAGCTTTTACAAGAGGAGAGGGATGCAGGAGTGTGGAAAGATCTGCTGATTTACCCTTTAACATCCTCCTAATCCTGCCAGCTGGTCTGCAGGGAAAAGTGGCAGTGGGGAGTGGTTTGGTAAATGTGGCTGGGTGCTGCTCTTGTGGAGTTGCCTCTTCTGCAGCGTGGTGTGTGCATTGCTCTTGGTGTGTTCTCTGCAGCAAAGGCTGTGTGTCAGAAATGGAGTGAAATGAAAGCAACTGGTAATGTGAAAAGTATTCCTGTAGGGGACCCTGGAACAGGAAATATCTCAAAGCTGAGCCAGATGGAAGTAGCTGATGAGAATTTGAGTTTCCAAGTCTTGACGCAGATGGTGAACAATTTAAAAGGACATTGCTTTCAAAAAAAAAACCCCTATGCTGTGCATATGAGTGCAGCAAGCAAACCCTGACCCTGGAATGGCTGTGGATTATTAGAGCAAACTCTTGGAATGTCCTATAAATACTGTCCTCTAAAGGAGGGGCTGAACTGCAGCTTTAACTATGGAGAGAGATGGTTGAGCAGGTCACTTGGGTCAGGAAAGTTACAGATAAGGGTCTGTGGGGAACTGTAAACTTTCTCTTAATAGAATTTTATTCTCTCAAAATACAAGACTATGATTGAAAAGTAACATCAAGATGGTAAGGAGTTTATTTTTTTAAGTAATGGAAAGAGAGAAGAGGGCTTGTTCATCAGCTCTCCTTTGACTTTCCTCTTGGTCAGTGGATCTGAAGAAGGGACCAGCTGCAGGCATGACCAAGCCTGTGCTTATTCCCTCCTTAACTGCAGTGGAGCTTCTTAGTATGGTGAGCTGGGGGTCCCTCTGTCCTCATTCTGCCTTGCTTGGGCTTGCAAAGATGTCCCCTTGGTTTCTTCATTTCTTTTCCTGCCGCTGTGGGGTCGTGTGGGAGCGTGTTAATGGTCTTGCTGGTTTGCATTCAACAGTCTCTGGCTCTTTTGTAGCTGAAATATAGAGAACATAATGCTTATCCTCAAGGGTGTAGGATAATGTGAGGTGATGGGGATGTTGCCTGGTGCCTGGCCTCTGGACTTGGCTCCTGGATGGCCTGGTGGCTTCAAGCTCTTTGTGCAGCCATGTGGATTATTTTGTATCTTCTGAGCAAGACGTGGTTATGCTACAGAAATCTCTACAATTATAATGAAAGCTTTCTCACTACCTGGTTATTTTCCTTTGAATCTGTTGCATACTTCTCCATTTGTAATGATTTCCAAGCTTTTTTCTTTTTCTCATGTTTTCTCCTTATACACAAATGCCCACCAGTTTTCCACAGGCGTCACCCATCATCTTGTCCCTGCTGGAGTTCCTTGCTACTCACCTGGCCACCACTGTTTCACCCCTCATGCTGTTGGGAAATAATGTTTATCTTTGGAGACTCCTAACTGGGGCAAATGGAAAACACAGGAGCACTGCAGTCATCTCTCCCTCCAGTTATGAACTTTGAACTGTTTGCTCCAACTCATGGTTGGACTGGAGGATCTTAAAGCCCCTTCTCTGAAAGGGTTGCCAAGCCCTGGCCCAGGCTGCCCAGAGCAGTGGTGGAGTCCCCATCCCTGGAGGGACTGAAAACCTGTGGAGATATGGTGCTGAGGGATGTGGCTGGGGGAACCCTGGACTTGATGATCTGAAAGGTCTCTTCCAGCCACAAAGATTCTATGATTCTGTAACGTGAAGGCTGAATCCTTTCATGAGCAGAGGACATGGTCCCTCATACACCTCTGCTGTTGTACTGACTTTTGCCTGTTAATTTTTCTTATTGTGGGTACTAGGTGTTGGTTATGGATGTCCCAACAACTGACTATGGTTGGATGGTGTCCCCATCAATCAGTCCATCCATAGTCTTTGCAGTGCTTTGGCCAAGAATGTTGGGTGGTGTAGACTTGAGGGACCTTTTTCCTCTCATCTGAGGTTGGTGTGTCCTGTGTTGTGGTTTGTGTTTTTTTCCTTCTCTGAATTGATCTCTAAAGTTTCCAGTGTAAAGGGTAAGTGCTGTGACTAAACCAGTGGTTTTACTGGTAGTGTTTTTAGTAAGTTATTTAAAATGTGGGTTTTGGCTTTTCTGTAGTTTACTTTTGGAGGTATTTGGGTTTTCATTTCAAATCAGCATTACTCTGTAGAAGGTATGTCTTTGGTATGGCAGCATCTGACTGTCTCCTTCCCTGACAGCCCATCAGAGCAATGCCTCTAGCTGTTGACAGTCTGTCTTCTACCTCTGTCACCTTAGGCAGATCTGTTCTGGGCTTTTTTTTTTGGTGTCTTTTCTGATGCTGCTCCCTAACAGTTGGGCACAAAGACAATCTTTTCCTCATGGACTTCCCAGGAGATGGGCAGAAGAGCAGCTCAGAGCTCGGTAAGACTTTGACACGCTCACAAACACAGCAGCTGCCACAGACTCCTTTCAAAAATGAATTCAGTGACATATGACAAAGTGCTTGAAAGGATTGATGTGGTGGATAAAGGTCCCTGTCCCTGAGTTTTCAGTTGTCGAGCTCTTCTGGTGAGGAAACTGTTGTTGTTGCTCCCAAGTGAAGGGGCTGGAGATGAGAACAGATATTTCTGTGGCACAGAGGTATTTCTTAGCCAGTAGTTTCCACGCTCTGTGAGTCAAGTGGGACTAAACAGCAACCCCAAACTTCATGGAGAGCCAAATATTCCTTTGGAATTGATTATACTATGCTTTGTTTATCTGTTGATTGTGTTTTTTGAGTGTTTCACTGTAACTAAGAGTCTAAAAGGATTAAAAAAAGGCATTAGACATTTATCTGGGTAACGGGGACATCTCCAGTCATGCTGGGTTGGATCTTGCCCTGAGGAGCTCCAGGACTGATAAGGGTGCTGAGAGAGGAGGGAATTTTTGTGGTGCTGGCTGGTACAGCATTGCCTGCCCTGAGGTCTCAGTCTGCCTCTGAAATGCTGACTGTGGGAACTGGACTTTGGTTGCTGTTTAGCCTGATCTGGCCTCTCCTGCAGAATCTCACTACGGGGACGTTGGGCAGGTCGTGCACGTGAACCTCTTGTTGGGATTATAACACAGCCTCTGGTTAAACCTTCCAAACCTGCCTGCAGCATCCCTGGGCAGTCACTCATTTAGCATGATGGGAAGAGTGAACCATTAGCAAGGTCTTATTTTTTTGGGAAAAAAAATCTTCTTTGAGAAGCAACTGAGTCTTTGAGGAGTGCTTAACAGAGTTTTCTTAAAATAAAGCAGTGGGTATGTGTCCAGAGGGGCCTGGACAAGCTTGAGAAGTGGGCCCATGTGAACCTCATGAGGTTCAACAAGGCCAAGTGCAAGGTCCTACACATGGGTAGGGGCAATACTCATTCTCAATGCAGGCTGGGGGGTGATGGGATAGAGAGCAGCCTGAAGAAAAAGTCTTGGGGGTACTGGAGGACAGGAAGCTGGACATGAGTCAACAATGTGTGCTTGTGTACTGGAGGACAGGAAGCTGGACATGAATCAACGTGTGCTTGCAGCACAGAAGGCAAATCATGTGTTGGGCTGAATCAGAAGAAGCGTGGCCAGCAGATCAAGAGAGGTGATCCTGCCCCTCTGCTCTGGTGAGACCTCACCTGGAGCACTGTGTCCAGCTCTGG